>NC_084509.1:27045000-27077500 GCF_024500385.1 Phyllopteryx taeniolatus | reverse complement strand
ATCAAAAACCGACATCAATGTGTAAAGGATAAGACCGCACGGGCTCAGGAACACTTCAGTAAATACAGTTCGGCGCTACATCTTCTATGCAAAGCAAAGCAAAACTATTTATCAACAACACCCTGGGCCAGAGCTCATCTAAGATGGACCGATGCAACGTGGAAAAGTGTTCTGTGGTCCGACGAGCCCACATTTCAAATTGTTTTTACTCTACAAATTTTATTATACTCGCTTTTAATTCGGGAGTTTTATTGTGAACATTTGAATGTTTCAGGATGCTCTGAATGAGATGAGCAGTTGTAAGTTGGAACTGTTTGAAACGTTGTGACGTGGAAGAATGGCTTCAATTTGTCAAACGTCTCAATTTCAATTGGAATGTGTCTCTTTGGTGCCAAACAACTATGTTGAAGTGAGTTGAGGAGTTCCATTTCCACAAAAGTAGTGCTTCGGCATCACCTTGGTGCCAAGTAACTATGTTGACGTGAGTTGAGGAGTTTCATTTTGACAAAAGTACTGTAATTTCTCATGTACAATGCACATTTCACCCCCCCAAAAAACTGTCAAAAGTCAATAGTGCAGAGTATAGGGGAAATTGAAAAAAACCTTTCATATTATATAAATGTATGCCGCCATCTAGAGGGTATGAAACAACTAAACTTTCATTCCAATATGCCACCACCACCTAGAGGTTGTGAAAAAAGTGTGCCTACACTTTCATTCCAAAATGACAGTGGTACATATGACTGCATATATGTACAGTTGTGCTCATAAGTTTACATACCCTGGCAGAATTTGTGAAATATTTTTTTTTTTTTTTTTTTTTAAATACGACTGATGACTGAACAACAACAATCATTAATTTCTTTATTGTTATGTTTTGTTTAATGATAATGATTTTCTGAAATGCTTGACAGTTTAATTTTAATCCCATTAAAATAAAATTAAACGTGTTTTGCCTGGTCCTTCATGTTTTTCTTTACAGAATTGTACACTTCTTACAAATTCTGTCTGGGTAATCAAACATGAGCACAACTGTGTGTTTTCTCATTTACTTAATAAAAGTAAGGTATTATGTGTTCAAATAAATTTGAAAAAACTAAAAGATAATACTTCATGTTTTGATCATATGGGTAGAAGCAAACTCATGCATTGTAAAAATGCATTATACATAGGTAGAAGGGTTTTCCAGAATTTTGAGGTCAACTTTGGGGGTGCGCATTATACATGGGTGCCCATTATACACGAGAAATTACGGTAGTTCTTTGGCATGATATGGAAGTGAGTCATCCATTATGCCTTCCTTCTGTCTTTGATTGGTTCTTTCCTAATGGGGTCGAGAGGGCTGATTTTTCTCCCCATCTCATTTTTCTGTTGTACTACTGTCAGGTTTGTACAGACAGTTCTAACAAATATGACAAAAAAGTTTGTAGTTTAAAAAACAGAAAACTGTTTTTTAAACTACAAACTCCCCTTTCAAGTAGAGTCATGAAGTATTTGTACTTTGTGCTAGTGCAACGTAACCATTGAGGCTAGTGCTCATAATGGTCAATCATTTACCGTACGCACCGGGAGATCACGTACTGACGACGCTTCGTCATGTCGCGGACGGCGGTAACCAGACCGATTCGGGAGCGTTGACATGAGCTCGTGTAGCACGTGTCACGCCGCGGCTGAGCGCGAGGCGCCTTTTACGACATGGCATGACGTCGTGCAACTGCATGGAGAGAAAACACCAAAGACAAATATTAACACCTTGTTATATGTGAGCTCACGTGGCTTTAGCTGGCGTGACTTTTAGTAAACACAATGACTGTGCGTGCGTGCTTGCGCTGCATGTTTCTCATTGTTTTATGCCTTGTGGAGATGAGATAAGGCATCATTAAAATGATTTAGGGCATTATAATTGCTTTGGTTGACCTTGCAACAATCGCTGAGCACTGCGCTTTGAGCGGAAGCGGCAGAAGCCCGTTTGCGTGCGCGCAGAGGAAGACTGCTAATCCGACTGTTGTGCTCCTCTTCATCCTCACCCTCGTCATTCCTCATCCAACAATAAGACATCGGATCCAGGACGCGGCCCACAAACAATAGCAGGATGCCGCGCAGGTTTCACACTGACGGGACCGAGGATCGCTCGTTGTGTAACCAGCGTCCCGCGTTGAAGACGGCCTGCTGAGGGCGCCGTCTCGTGCAAACGACAGCTGCGCATCGGTTTGTGTCCCGGTCCACTGACGCGCGAGTCCTGTACGTACTTGTATATTAGACATGCAACAATCAATTGATGAATCAACAAGTCATCGATTATCAAATTATTCAACTATTATGATAATCGATTAATCGTTTAGAGACCTTGTTTAGCTTAAAACTGTCCAAATCCTCAGAATTTCAGCCCCTCAACAGTAAATATTCTCCGATTTCTGTCGTTCTCCATTAAAGAAGACTGAGGATCTTTTTTCAAAATAAGATATTTGCAAGCATCTGCTTTTACACTGGCAAACAGCGATCAACATTATTGCGGATTTTCTGACGGATGTTACAGATCAAACTAGGAACTGAATTAGTAGAGTCATAATGCCAAGATTCTGACTTTGATACTATACCTGCATAAAGTACCTCGTTATCTGTATTGAAACGATACCACGGCAAAAACCTAAATCATCACTAAAAGCTCTGGAATGAAAACTGAAAACAACTTCAGACACCAATTGGAGATAAACTTGGAATTAGCCCATTCTTAAAAGTCATTTTTAAAATTAGATCAATGCCTGCATGACCATATGTTACACACACACACAGCGGCTGAAATAAGTATTTAACACGTCACCCTTTTTCTCATTATATTTCCAAAGGTGCCATTGACATGAAAATTTCACCAGATGTTGGGAACAACCCAAGTAATACATACATACAACGGAAGTAGAACAAATAAGGTAAGAAATTAAGTTGTTTGTAATCATGTGAAATGACACGGGGGAAATGTATTAAACACGCCAACTGATATTTATTGAATACTTTGTACAAAAGCCTTTGTTTGCAATGACAGCTTCAAGACGCCGCCTCTATGGAGAAACTAGTAGCATGCATTGCTCTGGTTTGATTTTGGCCCATTACTCCACACAAGCAATCTTCAAATCTTGAAGGTTCCATGGGCTTCTTTTATGGACATCGAGTTTCAGTTCTTTTCATAGATTTTCGATTGGATTCAAGTCAGGTGATCGGCTGGGCCATTCTAGCAGCTTTATTTTTTTCTTTAAAACCAAATGAGAGTTTCATTGGCAGTATGTTTTGGATCATTATCCTGCTGAAATGTCCACCCTCGTTTCATTTTCATCATCTTCGTAGATGGCAGCAGATTTTTGTCAAGAATGTCTCGGTACATTTGCCCCTTCATCCTTCCATCAATAATGTGAAGTTTACCAGTACCGTTTGCTGAAAAGCAGCCCCACACCATCATGTTCCCACCTCCGAACTTCACTGTTGGTATGATGTTTTTAGGGTGATGTACAATGTCATTTCTCCGCCAAACATGGTGTGCATTATGGCATCCAAACAGTTACATTTTGCTCTTATCCGACCAGACTATATTCTCCCTGTATTTAATCAATCATGTCAAGTAAAACAAACAAAAAAAAAAAAAAAAAAAAAAAAAAAAAAAACCAAACAAAAAAAAAAACATCAACTCAGTTTTTGTGTGAAGTTTAGGCCGTTGAAGGGATTTGTTCGTTTGCTGCTCCTAAATTCTGTCGGCATACGGAACGCGGCTCGCTCGCCAGGAGGAGTTGTTGACGCCGACGTGAGTTCTGGAGACGGGACGCGGGAGAAGTAGGTTAACCGGACGCTCCGCCACGCTCACACGTGACAGTTGGAGCGGCCGGCCTTCGGGGGGACAAGGAGGGGACGGGGGATTAGCGGGACGGAGGAAGAGTGACGGGAGAAAGGAGGGGGGAAGGCCAGGGTCAAAGGGAGGCTACGAAGAGAAAGGGGGGTCGCGGGGTGGTTCCACTGTAGTCCTTGGCACCAAAGCACCCATTTTGTCAAAATGAAACTCCTCAACTCTCCGACAGTTCCTTGGCACGAAAATAACACCAAAGCAATACTTTTGTCAAAATGAAACTCCTCATCTCACTTCCACCTAGTTCCTTGGCACCAAGCTGATGCCAAACCACTACTTTTTGCCAAAATGAAAATCCTCAACTCACTTGAACATAGTTCCGTGGCACCAAAATGATAAATACTTTTGTCGAAATGAAACTCCACTAATAGCATTGGGTAGTTACTAAGTATGACCAGTGATAGAATGGTCATTGACAGTTGCTTGTAGTTAACACACGCACACACCTTGACATGATGTCCATCCATGTAGCGCGTGGCGTCTCTGAAGAGACGATAGAGGACGAAACCCTGCGGGTCGATGCCGTCAATCAAAGGGTACGCCGTCTGGGACACACAAAAGACACCACTTCATTTGCAAGCGCCAGACTTCCAAACTGGTCGTTCCGGGTGGAATTTAAATGTTAGCCGGAGTAACCGTAGAAAAGATACGCAAGCAAATTTCTGGGTTATTTTTCAGAGAGGTGGAACGGTGACCGACTCGTTAGCACATCTGCCTCACAGTTCTGAGGTTGCGAGTTCAAATCCGGCCTCGCCTGTGTGGACTTTGCATGTTCTCCCCATGCCTGAGTGGGTTTTCTCCAGGTACTCCGGTTTCCTCCCACATCCCAAAAACATACATGGTAGGTTAATTGAAAACTCTAAATTGCCCATTGGTGTGAATGTGAGTGCGAATGGTTGTATGTTTCTATGTGCCCTGCGATTGGCTGGCGACCAGTTCAGGGTGTACCCACCTCTCGCCCACAGAAAGCTGAGATAGGCTCCAGCACACCCGCGACCTGCGTGAGGATAAGTGGTACGGAAAATGGATGGATTTTTTATTTTTAGAGTGACCAAATTGTTGGGTCAAAGTAACCATTTGTTGGGTCATACGGCTGATATGTTAACCTAATTCCTAGGTTGCTTGTGTTGGGTCAAATATCTTGGGCAGATTTTCTGAAAGTAACCAAATTGTTGGGTCAAATTAACCCATTGTTGAGTTATCAAATAACCACATTTTTGGTGTTTTTTTTTTTTTTTTTACCCAAATGGCTGGGTGATTCATTCAACCCAAAAGGTGGCTCAAATGAATAGCCCATTTGTTTTTTTTTGGGGGGGGGGGGGGCAATAATTTGGTTAAAATGAACCTAAACTGTTTTTAGAGTGTGTATAATTTAAATGTTAAATGTAAATGCAGGCCGTCTGCAGAAGCCTGCTATTGTGTGTGTTGTGGGACAAAAGGGCCACACACAAACAGACTCGGCATCAAGGTGACGACCCTTTATGCATGTCAAAGTGCCGTCAGACCCCTCCACGACGCCTCAGCGCACATTTAGCATGTGAAGAGGCGACGTTAACAAAATGTCAGACGCGATTGCCCGCATTGTCCATGCATGATTTTGCTCTTCTTCCAACTGGTGACCAGCACGTCCGTGACCTTCTTTAAAGCGGGACTTCCTGCTTGGGATCTGATTAAAGTGAAAGGATTCCAGTTTGACAACATGCTTCTCAAATAAGAAATTTGCAAACATTTTCTTTAACTATAGCTCATTAATAGGGCCCAACTAATACGGATTTTTTGAGGCAGATTCCCATTCTGATATATGGCCCCAAAAAATTTCCGATAACCACTTAATCGCTAGATTAAGACGATATGAACACAATAACTTATTTATTTGGTCCCTTAACGATTAAAAAAACAAAGATATGAATGACAGGCAGAAAGAACATTTGACAATTTTACAATACTTTGTCCTTATTTGTTTAACTTTACAACAAAGAAAATGTCAAGCACAAAAACATGCAAAAAAGCATTAACTGATTAATTCCTCTTTAGATTTAGGTCATAAATGTATGCAGTATATAAGCAACATAAAGACTGACTGGCAAAAAATTATGCAAGATTCCCTTTAACATTAAATCACACTTCTTCTACTCCATTATTTTCTTTGCCATGAAGTGATGACTTCAAAATCAAAACCAGAGACGACGTTCTCAGATGTCAAAAGATGTCATCTTTGACAGAGTTGTATATTATATAAATGATGTAAGGAGAGGGGAGAGAGAGAGAGAGAGAGAGAGAGAGAGAGAGAGAGAGAGAGAGAGTTAAACTTAAATGGGAGCCGAACTATTTATTTGTTTTTAAAAAGTTTCCTGTCAACACAGAATCGTCTCAAGAAAAGTGTGTGCCCGCACGCAAATTCCGAAACTTCCCCAAAACCTCCTGGTTGCCCTTCTGGTTGTTATATGCGGTGAATTTAAGAGCATGTGTTATATATGGTTCTCCATCCCCACCTGTTCCTGAGAGTGGTCGTCGGGGAGCAGAAGATTTTTCCTTATGTAAAAGCAATATCATGCTCAGGAGCTTCGGCAGCACTTACCCAACACGGTAACCAGCCGTTGTTGTAAATAGTGGCGGTGGCCACGAGAGAACTGGGCCAAAAAAGTCATTGTCTCAGATGCGCATTGAATTGAATGGAGTCAGCGCTCCATCTAGTGGACAAATAGCGATAGGACATACTTCTGTGTGACTCCAACACCTTACAGCATTTACTGTTTCATGAGAAAGTAAGAATATGTTGGCGTTTAATTGGCCAAACTCCGGCCGAATATTATGATTTTGAAAAGGGCTAAAATTGGGCAATAAAGTCGGCCGAGCGATGAATCGGTCTGGCCCTAGTGATTAATAATTTGTGATATTCATCTATGTGAAGACACAGATGAATGGTAATGATTTTGCACAATAACAATCAATAATAATTGAACAAAGTCAGAAACAGATCATCAATATCTTTATCATCTGCTCACATCTGCATGACGCCTTGTTTCGGGATAATAAGTGTGTGTGTGTATGTGTGTGTGTGTGTGCGGGCATGCTTCTCACCATGCCGGTCTCTGCGGTGAAGATGATGATCTCGTAGAGCGGCGCCAGCTGCTGGAACAGGTAATCGATGCCGGGACGTTTCTTGAAGCGCCACCCGGTTGCCAGCTGGAGGCGCACATGAAGCAAACGTGATCACTTTAGGTGGCGGCTAAATCGTTTAACGAGAAGAACAAGTCCAAGGTGGGATTCAGAAGTCTAGTTGGTCGTGGTGCGGTGCACGTTTAAACGTAGGTATAGTGCAGACATGGGCCGGTTAACGGTTTCAAGGTATACCGCCGTTTCAAAATGTCACAGTTTCAAAACTGACAACATTTTTACCGTCAGTGCGAGCGAGTTGTTGGTGCGAGCAATCAGCAGCCAGCTCCAAGAGTTAGCATGTCTATAATTGGTGAAATAAATACTGTAACTACTGTAGTAGAGCTTGGAATCACCGTCTAAATCCCCAATTGCTATTCGCACTGACTAACGAATCACATTCAAATTGTTACGCCTTGTATTAATCCAAAAGGGGCCAAAATTCAAGGCTGCCATATTGGATCGGAAGTGAAAAGCTTGGATCGGGAGATCCCTACCTAGTATAATGTGTGTCAGACCACACCGGGCATCCTCCAATTGTTTCTGCTATACTATATTTACAGTAAGTGTAGCACAAAAGACAACCAATTTCCAAATACAGTGCCGTGAAAAAGTAGTGTCCCCCTTCTCAAATTCTTAGAACATCAAACAAATATAACCCAAGTGAACTTAAAATGCTGTTTTTAAATGGTGATTTCAATAAGAAAAAAAATAAATAACAAATGTACCTGGCCCTGTGTGAAAAAGTAATGGCCTTCTAAATCTATGAACTGGTTGGATTATCCTCAGCAACAACAACTGAAATCAAGCGTTTTCTCGAAATGGCAATGAGTCATTCACATCCCTGTGGAGATACTTTGGCCCACTCTTCCTTGCACAATTGTTTGAATTCAGCAAAAATTTTGTTTGCGAACAACATGAACGGCCTTTTTAAATTCATGCCACCGCATTTGAATCGGATTCAAGTCCAGACTTTGACGTGTCCACTCCAAAACATCTATTTATTTATTTTATTTCATTCTATTCTATTTTGTTCAGCCATTCATAAGTTGACTTGCTAGCATGTTTTGGATCATTATGCTGCTGCAGAACCCAAGCTTGAGATTCAGCTTGAGGTCAAACTGATGGCTGAACATTCTCCTTCTGGATTTTCTGTTAAGGAGCAGAATTCATGGTTCCAATCAATCACAGCAAGTTGTCCAGGTCCTGAAGGAGAAGCAGCCCAAGTACATCACACTACCACTTTTTTTCTTTTTCCCTTTGTTTTTAAATGCTTTTAATCATGTAAAGCACATTGAGTTACATTGTGTATGAAATGCGCCATATAAGTACATTTGTTTTGCTTTGCTTACCACCACCATGTTTGACTGTTAGTGGTGGTTACGCAAGATGTAACGAGACACACACGCACATTCCAAAAACCTCAACTTTCATCCCGCCAGTCCATATAATATTCTCCCAAAAATCTTGGGAATCATTCAGATGTTTTTTTTGCAAAAGTAAGACAAGCCTTTATGTTCTTTTTGGTCAGCAGTGCTTTTTGCCAACTCTGCCATGGAAACACTGCAAAAATATAAGAATTTGAGAAGGTGGCCAATACCTTTTTCACGGAAATGTATTTGATCCATACACCCTGGTGGAATACAATTTAAAAAATATTTAAGTGAACATTAACCCTTTATTGCTCAGTGACTGTTTTTTGTCAATGTCTTCGTGTCTCCAATGTGTTCTTTGTCAATTGACTGTCTGTTGTCGTGCTAGAGCGGCTTCAACTACCGGAGACAAAGTCCTTGTGTGTTTTTTGGACATACTTGGCAAATAAAGATGATTCTGATTCGGATTGACTTTTACTTTTAAGTTTGTGCGTCTGGTGTAGAAACATAACGACAGCTTCAAACGTGTGTGTGTGTGTGTCTGTATGTACAAGGGGGTTGGGTGGGGTCCCAGCAGACAGGTGGTGAGATGACACACTTGTTACCTACCACCTGTCTAAAAAAACAAACACAAACAAAACGGTTTCTTCCTAAAATAGGACCAAACCAAATCTGATGGGACCAGATTCGACTGAACTGGATGGGACAAGACTGGACCAAACAGTGCAGGAACACAACACCCCAAACCATAGAGGACCAGACCAGAACAGGATAGGACCAGACTGGAATGGACCAGAGAGTTTTGCCCTTCAATGTGGGCCTGACAATCAAGCAGCGCATCAAAACTCCAAACTGCCAAAACTTGGGTTTCAGCACGTCTGTGCTGTTTCCCGGTCCGTGCACCCTGCCCCTCCGCCCTGCTTGCCCCCCTGGATTTTGAATGCATCACACACACTCCCTATGTTTTAATGCACCACATACACCTATCTCTGGGGGCGCGATGGGTCGTGGGTCGTGGGGGGGTTTGGCTGTTAGGCAGTAGTGCCTGGCAGCCCTGCCCCCACCCCCTTGGCTCACTGTCCTGTCCTTCTCTCACAGGGTGTAGCACTACAGCCCCATGCAACACTCATATTAATGTTTCATTGTTGGAGATAATGTAATTATTTACTTCTCTCACCCTGTTTACAATTAGTGCTTTGTCTTTCGTCTTTGTTTCTCTCTCCCTTCTAGAAACTTTGTTCTATTCGACTGATCAAGTCTGATTCTCAATAAACCTCAATTATAATACCACAGCGGAAGCTTAAAAACACCACTGTGACACAGTAAAACTGTTACGGCAAAAAAGGATACAGATTTTCCATTCTGCTTGACCTAACAGCCGAACGGGGAAAAAAAATAATACAAAAAAAAAAAAGCGATCCAAACTGCCCAAATGGGAGAGGATCAGATGGGGCTGCACCTATCTGGACAGGATCTGACCGGGGAGTACCAGATCCGACCATAAGGACCATATAGGACAGGAAATGTTCGTGCAAACGTACCGACCACTCAGGGTGCAGCAGGACATCTGTGAGCTCCAGGACCAGCGTGTACGGAGGTTGGTAGTAAGGCTCCTTCACTGGGTCTGGCAACAGTTTGGGACTGGTGGGCTCGATGATCATCTGACAGCATCAAACACAAGATCTGAGGATCTTTGGGATCATGCGGGTCCACGTTGGAGAGCTGCAGTCCACTCACCTGTCTGTAGTCCTGGAAGTACTTGACAGTTCTCTTCAGTTGCTGGACCACTGGAGGTTCTGAAAGAGACAACATCTGTCAACCTAACCAAGAGGAAATATCTCAAATTGAGGCAAAATCTGCTTGTTCTTTGTTAGCGATGAAACAATGCTTTTTTTTTTCAGGACGGAAACCGATTATTAGTAGTCAAGGTCAATAACAGATTATTTGGAGCCGATATTCATTTGCTGTTAAAAGGAAAATATTGTCAAACTTCTGAATGACACAAACTCCAACACTAAACTTTAAATGCCTTTAGTGTGACGATAACTCTCCGACACCGCACCTTGATGTCAACTAAGAGGATTGCGCATTGTAAGTGGGCGCATTGCCTCCCATGCTTGCCGTTGTCAACATTTATTCGTGAGCACAAGCCAATGTTTACGTACAAACGTTAGCTAGCACAACATTTATTCGTGAGCACAAGCCAATGTTTATGTACAAACGTTAGCTAGCACTAGCTTGTTAGGCTACATAACGTTTTGTTGCCTGCTTGCGAGCCATATCGTATTATAAGCATGTGAACATACCTCAAGCAATCCTTGAATGGACAACCCAAAACGTCCGCTCCCGAGTACCCGGTGACATCGCACGTTTTGTTCCCTCTTTTTGTTATTTCCCCCCCAACATTCCCGTGGCGGGTCAGCAGCATAGATTAGAAACTGAACATTTTACTAAATCAATAGTTCCTGAAGTTTACCCAGTTACAAATCGACCTCTTTATACTCGCGCGGACGGCAACCGCGGTGACGTCACTACGGCTGTCCCACGCATAGTTTGGCTTTATACTCAAGCGCAACCCATGCGCAGTGTTTTGAAAGTGTGCTGCAGTTCTCCTCCAAGTCGGGGGTGTCGCTACGGTTGGTATTGGCTAGGACACCACAAGGTGTAGTTTCCTCTGCATTCTTTTTTTGCCATTTCCGGTAGCTGTTTTTACTTTCCTTTCAGTAACAAGGACCAAAGCAACAACAATGGCGACCGCGACAGAACAAATGGACCTAGATGACCAGATGATCCGTTTAATTATGCTTTAAAATCGATATAGATGGCAGCGACCTAGATGGTATGTAGAACCAATGGGCACGCTGGTACGTCATCACAGCATGTGAGTAAAACGGAACAATCACGAGAGATGAGATCCGCGGCGTTTGACGCGCAGCAACTATTTTTGTCGGGTGTGCGTCAAGCTACGCAGACGCGCTGCGCGGGGCAATTCGTCGGTCACGTGATGAATGCGGGCGTTGTCGGACGCGTGACCGCGGGAGTATAAAGAGGCCTTTATTTCTTATGATCGGCCCCATTGGTCTATCCCTATTCTTTGTCTGACAACATAAAGGTGTGTCAGAAAGATTCCAGGATATGTGTTACAAATGATATTTCAAACCTAAACTACGAGTTTTCCCATTATATTGCGACCGGCCGATCAAGGAGCGCATACACAAAGAAATCCTGCCAAACTGCCAAAAGGCAGGTGTGAAGAGCCAAAGACTTGAGCCTGCTCCGAATACTTTTGCGGATGCACTTGGTTTCCCAGCGCTTTACTTTTGGATTAAATATGCTCCTTCAGAACATCAGCGTCATCACATTTACGGAACATGTGACAGCGCACTGATGACTGGGCCAGATTAAGATAGCCAGCTAGGTGTCCGCTAATGACGCATCCAGCTGCCACAGTGTTAATGACCAATTATAATAAAGACGTCCCGTGGGGCCGTTGGCTCTTTACTAGCGATGCCATGACAATAGCTGCGGCGTACGTGTGTGCTTCCTAAGCGCACACATGCGCTCAAGATGCACGCGCTGACGCTAGGACGCCGCGCTCCCAGGGGACTCCATCCCCCAGAGTTCATAGCAGCGTGCTCAAGCAGGAAGCAGCAGCCATCTGCCACCCTTTACGATGCAGCTCCTACCGTTCACTTAGATACAGCGCAGACTACGGCTGCGCGATACTGCCCTAAAATGAATAGGAGGGGCCGCAGGATATTAGGCGTAGCTAACTTTTTCTTTACAGATCAAGTAAAACAAGTTTTTCATCTTCGGAAAATGCTTCCTTTGTCAAAAAATGTACAGTATGTAAAGGCGGTCTTTAATCAACACTTGTTCAACAACGAAACGTCACAAAAGAGCATTGATAGAAGAGTAAAGCAATATATGACCACTTTACTCAGTAACAAGTAATCTAACGGGTTACTATTTCTAAACCAATAACTTATCCTAGTCACTGTCCGTTACTAACACAAAATAAAATAAACACTAGGGCTGTCACTTTTCGAATATTTTTAGAATTGATTATCCCATCGATTGAGTGAATAATCAGATAGACTTATTGTGAATTCAAGTTTATTACGATTCCCCCCCCCCCACCCCGCAGATTACTGTTAATAGATTACTCTTATTTTTTAATAATTTAACAAAACCAAATAAACAACAATAAAGCAATATGACAAGAGAGTGTTATGTGTACTCACCGACCTTTTTGAAACTGAGAGCTACTTCTTGGGTTCTGATTAATGCGAACGAGGGGCAACTAGTTGGATCTGCTTCAGGTTCAACTAAGTGTCAATTACACGTTACTCACACTACGACTGGAAAAAACAATGATTTTCGTAATTGATTAAACTGACCATTATTTTCTCCGTACATTTATTATATGATTAAGTTACTGGTTTGGTCCGTAACGTCAGAAAATCAGCATAAATGTTGATTGTTTTCCCAAATCAAAGCAGATGTTTGCAAATGTGTTATTTTGATTAAACACGAAGAAAATTGGCCCTCTTTCATGGAGGACGACAGAAATCTGAGAATATTTGCTGTTGAGAGGCTGAAATCAGACGATTTGGACAATTTGAAGTTTGACAAAGTCTCTAAACGATTAACCGACTAGAAAAAAAAATAGATAAATTTGATCATCGATTAGTTGTCGATTAATTGTTGCACCTCGACGCCGCAAAATGCTGTGGCAATGTTTGTGATGGCTGCTGAGGTGGCATCAAACGGGGTGCGCTGGGGCCATCCACATGACCAGGACAAGAAAATATGTCACCCAATCACTTTTGGTTAAAAGAGGAACCTGAGAGAACTTTGAACGCATTCGTCGTGCATATCACATCATGATACGATTGTATATGAACATCATGCATCCTGCGACGCATGCAAATGAGCCATGTGCTGGGCTGGAGTCTGTTAAAACGAGGTTCCGCTGCATTGTTCATTGAGACGTCTCAACTCCTCCGAGCTCATCCGTACGGCATTAATATAAGTCATTCTTTGCAAAAGATTACGAATATACGTACCATTATTCCGATATTCGTTGCTTTAAGAGTAGCAACACCACCACATAGATGCTAATTATTAGCCTGTGTGCCTGTTGAATTTTCCATGGTATGTTAGTATTCAGGTAGCAGAGGCTATGTGGCTGCTTTCAATACAACAGGTGAAATGTTCTTTGTTTTATGTTTAATTTGACAAGCATTCACACATTCACACCTACAGATTATTTTAAAGTCCTTTCTGAAACCAACTTGCATGTTTTTGGAATATGGGAGGAAATACAGTCGAGTTTATGTATGCCCTAGTTTTCGTACGATTTGGTTTGTGACAATGTTTTTTGTCTAAATGTTCTCCCGGTTTTCGTAGATCCGCTGAATACACAAGAAAAAAGTCATTTCTTAAGTTGTGGACCCCAAATTACGTTTAAATAAATACATAAATTAATTAATTAAAAAACTTTTTTTTTTTTAATTTATTTTTCCTGAAAACAAAGGAAAATAATCGGGGCATTGGGTCAAAAAAACAATAAGCAGTTGGACTGGAAAAAAAAAATACTGCAAAGAAGCGTGTGCTTCTGCAATAGGTCTATCCCCCCAAAAAATATATGAATTGGTGAATCGCAAATATGTATTCCACAATGCTAGCTTTTATTAAGAACTCAACGCAATAACCCTGCCAGTCTGCTCGGCAACATCGGCATAACACATCCCGCCAAAAGTCAGACCTTCAAAATACAAGCGAGCCAGTATAATAACAGTTTCACCATTTGGATGCAATGCACTGAATCCGCAATAGGTGAACCGTGATACAGTGAGGGAACACTGTAGATGGAATTGCCTTTTGGATTATTGTACGATAGCTGGGATAGAGTCCAGCACGCCCGCGAAACCTAGTGAGAATAAGCGTTATAGAAAATGGATGGATGTTTTAGTCAGGCTTTCTGGAACAGATTCATCAGGAAAAGAAGTGTGCGCCAGATGTGTCAAACAAGACCGCTGCACTGCCGACTACTTTGTGTGAGGGTAAGTCACAAAGTAAGAGTGTGGTGCCCTTGCACTCACTCATTCGTATGCCAAACACTTTATTGCTTTGCTTTTTAATGACTCTCGTTTTGAGGAAAAACAAGTGTCGAAAGAGAAGAAAGGAGAGTAGAGGAGAGGAAGAAACAGGCCTCCTCCTCTTCTTGGCTGCTTTCTCTCCATTCATCTGCTTTCTGCCAACGGTCCTCCTTTCATAATCCAAACTGTGTTTTTGGGCCCGTCACAACAAGCGCCAAATTGGTCGCACATGCCACCTTTTTTTCAGCTTGTGCGATTAAAAATTTCATCTTGTTGCATTTGCGCCAGTGCATGTTTTAATGGTTGAACGTTGCCTTTTTCCCCCCACTACAATCTCTCGAGAGGGGGAGGGAGGGAAGGGGAGAGAGACCGAGAAAAATGAAGGAGGGAGAATACGGAGAGCAAAATAAGCCAAGGGGAGTGTGAGGGTGGGCAGAGAAAAATTAGGAGGGAAAAGATCAAGGATAAACAGAAAAGGCTGAGGAATGCAAGGAGGGAGGGGCCAAGGTGAGGAAGCGGGAGAGAGAGGCGGTGAACGAAGGGAGAGGTCAATGAGGGGAGAGGAGGTGAAGGAGAGAGGATGTCATGAGGGAGGAGGTGGCGACGATACAAAATGACGACGAAGGGGACCTCAGCGGAGGGAAGGATGACGACACGGTGGAAAGAGTGCAAAGGGGGCAAGGACGCTATCGGGCGCCCAACGCAGGCCCGGCATCTGCCGCACGACACCCAACACCTACTCCGCTTTTGCCCATGGCTTGTTTTCTACCTGGGTGACAAACGGCGGCTTGCGTGCGTGCACCTCCTTGTGTTTATGTTGACCACATGTGAACTCACACAGCGGGAATGTTCTGTAGCTTTGACGGAGAACAACAACTCGGCCATGTTGATGCAAACGCGCGCGCGTACACTATACACACGTTCTCTCACATGCATTCACACACGCGCACAGACTCACACTACACACACATTCTCATACTATACGCACACCCTCCCTCCCTCCCTCACAAACACACACACTACACGCACACGCATACAGTGAACACTTTCCAACGGATAAAAACATATCAACGTGTACTTTAAATGTCTACACAACCTCTAAGTCTCTCAATAAGGTAAACACACCCACACACAAATAACACAAACTCGGAGCGCATGTTAACACACCGGTCTAAACGCAACCCAACGAGCCAAAACATCTAAATGTCTACACAACATCTGTGTTTTTTAATGCATCTTTGACACACAGGGGACAACAACAACAAACAAGTAGTTGGAACAAATGCCAAGTCATGACACCGCACGTGGTGTGAGGCGTGCCTCCAAATAGTTGAGTTGCTCCGTACCAACACCGGCTAGCGCATCTTAACTAAGCCTCATCGCATGAACTGTTGAAGCCCGCTCTCTCGCTCGGATGAGACGCCGAACGTCCTCTAAGACAAACGGAACAGTCCATTTGCCATCCGCTCAAAGCCCTGAGGTTGGAATGAATGGAAATCGAAAATTAAACTAGCACTACACGTGCCAAACGGTAGATGAACGTCTGTCTGTCCGTGTTTGAATTTAAGAACAGAAAATGCATGATGGACGGATGGATATATAAGCATACAGTGGGTACGGAAAGTTTTCAGACCCCCTTCAATTTTTCACTCTGTTATATTGCAGCCATTTGTTAAAATCATTTAAGTCAATTTTTTCCCCATTAATGTAGACACAGCACCCCATACGGACAGAAAAAACGGAATTGTTGAAATTTGTACTGACAAGTCCAATCAATATAAGCAAGCACAGCTGGACTCCAATGAAGGTATAGAACCATCTTAAGGATGATCAGAAGAAATGGACAGCACCAGAGTTAAATGAGTGTCACAGCAAAGGGTCTGAATACTTTTGGCTGTGGGATATTTCAGTTTTTCTTTAATAATTCAGCAAAAAAATTTCAACAATTATGTTTTTTTTCTGTCAATATGGGCTGCTGTGTGTACATTAATGAGGGGGGAAATTTTAATTATTTCAACAAATTGACGTACCCACTGTATCTTCAAACCACAATGTTACAATGGCTTACAATAATATTAAATATACATATTAGGAATAAAATATTGATGAACACTTAACTATTGTACTTTAATGTTGGCAGTGGTGTAAAAAGTTTGAGAAACATTGCGGGGGGGATAGGGACCAGGTCACATATACTGAAAATCTGTGGATAATTAACGGCCATTATAATTGCATGAAAAAAAAAAAATTACCCAGAAAATGATTGACGTAGCAGAGATAAACTGCTTATAAGCGTTTTCGGGGTTGGTGCTACTATAGTCACTGGTCGCTTTTTGTGCAAAAAATAGCAATAGGAGGGGTGGGGAAAAGTGGCTGTTTTGTAAGCTAGGTCCTCTCGGTTTGTAGCCATGTTGTTAGTGGAAGCAGTGCACATCAGCACGACTCACCCGGCTCAAATATTCTTTCTGTGAAACTTCTCTTTTAGTTGGTGTGTCATTGCTTCAAGAGGCTGTCGCTAGCTCTCCTCTTGCGTCTGATGGACGGAAGGAAGCTCTCACAGCGTCACTATGGAGGTGTGTGTGTGTGTGTGTGAGCGCGTGCGTGTTTCAGGTGGTCAGATGGCACTTTGGGGGGTGAGTGAATGATGGCTCATGGGCATATGGATCACAGACACACACGCGCACGCATGCACACGCACACACACACACACACACACACACACACACACACACGCACACGCACGCACGTATAACGGCAGTTGGCAGAACCACTGAGGCTCTGTGGTGCCATCCATCATTCAAACGGCAACACAAACACATGTGCCGCTGCCAAAAACGGCAATGAAAACATGCAACAAGATGGAGAGCGCTCACGCTCACACTCACACACACACACACACACACACACTTGAGTAACATTCATAATGTGCATCTGCTGCCGCTTATTAGCATTTCCTGCAGACTGAACTGTAATAAAATCTTGAAAACACTCGCATGCAGCAGATATTTAACAAGGAGAAGAAAAATTACATCACAACAACATTCCATGGAAAACAATGATTATGATTACTTCACATTTAGGGCTGCAACTAACAATTATTTTAATAATCGATTCACCTATCAATTATTTTTTTGATTCATTGAATAAAATAAGACCGGCGTATATTTACTGCTTGAGAGGGTGAAATTTTGAGGATTTGTACAATTTTAAGTTCAACAATGTCTCTAAACGATTAATCGATCATCAAAATATCCAAAAATTTGATAATCGATTCGTTGTTGAGTAATCGATAATTGTTGCACCTCTATTCACATTAGTAACGACAACACTCCTACTTTTTAAACGGCTTGATGAAAGTTCAAGTTGCAGTCTCTTGCGACAACGTATCAGACTAAAAGAAGAGTAACTTCACACTCACCTTTGTCGAACTCATCGGGAATCTGCAGGACACCAAAAACAGACAACCATTAGACAAATGTCCACTCTCGCCAATCAAGTGTCAAGTGTGCCAAATCGTAACAACCCTTTCAGTGCCAAAGACGTGTTTTCAAATATTTTGACTTTTTTTTTCTCCCCCACGGGGGAGGGCTCACCGGAGCCTCGGCGTGAAGCCTCGGTGAGAGCGGGGTTGGCGTGTTTCCCGAACCCCCACCCAGTCTTCTCCCAGCACCCACACTTTGCATCTCGACACATGAGCTGTGACGACATTTGCATCACAGCGCTCTTCTCACCTCATTAGTGAACTGAAAAAGTATAACAGACTGTCATGCGTTTAATTTTATTTCTGATGGGTGTTTCTAGTTGCTCAGGTCTTGCCATTTAGATTGATTGCTTAAACATTAGATAGTGCTTGTTTTTGGCTTTGGGTTTCACCTGTGAAAACTGCATTTGCTGTTAAGCAAACATGAAGACCAGAGAGCTGTCTATGGGAGACAAGCAAACCATTTTAAAGCTGAGAGAAAAGGGAAAATTGATCACCCATCAGTCACATGTTGCAATATTTTCGCTCACTTGAAAAGTGGGTGGCTTCAAATAAAAGGTGCAGAGTTGTTTAAATTATATAGGTGTAAATACCATGAAATAAAAGCTGGAATTCTGAACTTTTGTCTCATATTCATCTTTTGATCTGAAACCCAAATGTCTTCAGTACACAACAAAAACAAAGGAACTGACCTTTGACGTTCCAATACCTTTGGAGGGAACTGTATGTATGTGATGTCTTAGTTTATTTTTTTAATATTTGCAGATTTTCCCCAAAACGTTTTTCACGTCATTATGGGGTGTTATGTGTAGAATTTTGAGGAAAATAATGAATTTATTTCATTTTGGGATGAGGCTGTAACCTAACAAAATGTGGAAAAAGTGCAATGCTGTGAATACTTTCCGGATGCACTGTAGTTTCTCTCTTTGTTTTTTCCAGACGAGAAAAGAAGTACTGTATGTGACTTAAGTGTGGCAGCGTTAACATGTTTCCCACAAACCCTAACCCACCCTAATCCTAACCTTAACCCATCCTCAACCGTCTTAAGCACCACCCGAGCCTTAAACCTAACCATAACAAACTTCTTTGTTTTTCTTTGGTACAAATGTAATACATGTTTGGGATGGCGATCTCGTCACATCTGTGTAGCCTGTCCTTGCCGCGATGCAGGAGCCAATCATGTGGGAATCCAAATAACGCGACCTTAACGCAACCTGCGCTGCCTTTCAGATATCCATCCGCCGTTAAGATAAAGGAGCATGTGCGCTCAAAATGAAGTGTCAGGTTAATCTTAGACTTTCTAAGACTTGAGTTTCTCTCAATAGTGTAATGTTCCCTTCTATTTTGTATAGGCAAACAGTACTTGACTTGCGAAAAGGTTTAGATTAATTAATTTTTGAAGTACATTAGTTTTATATGTCAGCATCTAAGCCATGCAGCTAGCTCCCTGATTAGTCAAAGATGCTGTTGAGAGGGTTGTTTTCCTGGCTGTATGCTGGGATAAGGCGCCAATCACTTACTGCGAGTAAGTGATTGGCTGTGGAAGCTATGAGTGGATGACCTTCAAATGTGAAAGTAGAACAGCCATTAGTTTTCTCTTTTTCTCTTTTGTGGCTATTTCATTGCATGCTGTTAATAAAAAAAAAATAATAATAATGTTTTCTTTAGACTTTACACTGATTTTATCGGCCTGATCGGTATCGGTCGATATTTAGCATTTTATGCTGATTGGCTGATCGGCTTTAACGTCATAATTCGCCCATCTGATCAATGACGTCTTTGATCGGTTCCGCAAAAGACATTTACTCTGCCATCATGCACAGTATATTTGAATCCAAAAG
The DNA here is from genome assembly GCF_024500385.1 of Phyllopteryx taeniolatus. Lineage (NCBI taxonomy): Eukaryota > Metazoa > Chordata > Actinopteri > Syngnathiformes > Syngnathidae > Phyllopteryx > Phyllopteryx taeniolatus. The sequence continues at coordinate 27,057,656 of NC_084509.1, read as the reverse complement.
CTAGTTTATTTTTAGCCTTGTCGCGTCTTTTGACATAGTACTATAAATATCTAACGGCCAATAAAGTTATTTATAAAAAAAAAAAAAAAAAAAAACGTCTGCGGTGTGGAACAGACAACACGTCTGAGACAGACAACACGTAATGCCCGGATCAGACTGCAAGACAAATTTGCTCTTTCACGATTGCACTGTCGGACTACTGCAATAGAATCTTGTATTCCGATAGCAGCGCATCCCGTTTTTTACGATCACTGGGTTTTATCTTGCCAACTCAAGTGCGACCGGATACACTCGTTACCGTGGCGACGACAACAAGAGTGGATCGCGTCGACTGTATTAGAAGGACAAAATGGGGAAAAACTTGTGTTGGTGGTCACCGGTGCTCAGGCCAGGAGAGGATGTTCGTTTAAGGCATGTTCACGTACTTTTAACACGATACGGCTCGCAAGCAGGCAACAAAACGTCATGTAGCCTAGCAAGCTAGCGGTAGCACGAACGGTTGGATGTAAACACGCCGCCGTTCTGTCGAATCATGCTCTAAAGTTTCGGTGTGGGTGAAGTCATTTCATTAAAAATAAAGTGATCTAATTACAGTAAGTGAGCACCCATTATTTCTGTCACGTTGTAATGTTGGTTTGACCTGACTGATTAGAATACACGATCTGACTAGGGCAGTGATTTCCAACCTTTATGGAGCCAAGGAACATATTTTACAATTGAAAAATCTCACGGCACACCAACAAACCAAAATGTCACCAACAGTGGATACATTCATTACTGTATTTACTTCCTCCCATCTAATAGAAGACCATTCATTTGTTCTATCACTATGCCTCACTGGCATAAATAGAGGAAAAAAGATTACATTATTCATTGTAAATGTATTTTTTTTTTTTGCAATTAAGTACACAAGTATATACAGTAAATGAACAGGTCATTTCAATAGACACATTCCTCCATCTTGTGATGGGATCGGTGATCGTTTATCGTTTTTTTCAACTCGCTGATCGGCCCCAAATATCACACTGTTACACGGCTTTCTGCATCCATAGTGATTTGATAACGTTGATACACATTACATTTTTATTTTGATTTGTTGAGTCTCATGCCCAGGCTAAACATTCGCACAATATTTATTGTGAGACTCGGCAAACTGTGTAAAAATGTTACCAAAAGCGACTTAATGGTGTACACTGTTCATGTCGGGTGCAGGGTTGGAACCTCACAGGCCTCTGAAGAAGCTTCCAACAAGTGATGAAGCTGTGGAAGAAGAGGGGGAGGATGAAGGTGGAAGAAGTGTGCCTGTACTTTGAAGTGAGGCACAGGAAACAATCGAGGACTCGACACGAGTGTGAGAAGCTTGCGAGCAAGGAGGACGAGGAACAGCCTGATGCACACTGCTGCCCTCTGCAGGACAAACAGCGGAAGCCGTCATTCTAGAGCCAACGAGGAGTTCCACCTCGCGGAACCATTACAACTGCACTTGGGCTGAAATCATTTCAGAAATTTTTCAGCCTTTACGGTCGCTTTTTCAGCCTTTACGGTCGCTTCTGTCACAGAAGCGACCGTAAATTAACAAACATTTTTGTATAAAAGCGGGTGCCCCGGACGGCAAGAACAAGTATTTTCATCCACGACGTGGCCATTCTCCAACTCTCCTGCCTCAAGTCCCTTCGGCAATACTCGGGAAACATAAAGCCTTATTTTTTTAACAAACAATGTTTTTTTAAAGGAATACATTCGTGTTTAGGGGCAAAAAAAGTCATTACGAGAATGAAGTTGTATTTTCCGATAAATTTGTTTGTGTTTTCCTAATATTATGGGAACCGCGCCTGTTTTTGGGGAGACAGCGTCTCAATCTTGAAGAACAAAAGCACCAATACTGCTTGTTGCGATGCGTGCCGGCTGCTCACGTCAAAGGAAGCACGGCGTGTGTTCGGGAACTTAACCTTTAGAATGCTGAATAATAAAACCTGAGTGGCGATGTTTCCCACAGTGAAAGCTTCAAAGTGAAGCAGGAAGTTGCTCCATGCGGTCCGGCCCAACAAAAGGTTGCAGCGGGTGTGAGAAGTGTGCCCTTTGAAGTGCGTGGAAGTGGGATCATCGGCATAATTGGGATAATGGGGCTCTTTGATGCCCCCCCCCCCCAAAGTCACAGTTCCAGACACAATAGATGCCGAAATAAAAGTAGATTCACGCCAAACTTGTCAAAAGCCTGCAAGGCCACGTGGCGTGGGACAAAAGGTGAGAGAAGTGTGCTACGTGCGCGGCGGGCGCCTGCGAAGTGTGTCCGTCGCGCAGGAAGACGATCCCGCGGACAGGAAAGGCTTTCCCCGCAGACTGACGAAGTGTGCCCACTTAAGGGCCCATCTCACCGACGCAGACGTCCCCAGACTGCCGAGACTGATCAATCGCGGCCACTGCAAAACATTGCTTGCGCTCTCACCGGAAAGACGTCTCGCAGACGTCACCGGACAACGTCGCAACCAAGTCACCCCAAGTCGCTGATATAGGCCTATATATACTATTAGAGGTCAAAGGAGAACAAAGAAAGGTTGTGTCTCGGGTTTAGCCGGGCGACTGTTTGAACCTCTATTACCTGGTTCTTTTATTCTGGTCGAAGTGATCCTTCGACGATTAGTCCAGATGAAAAGTTGAACAATTTATTTGAAACTACAGAGTCAAACAATAAGGTTGGTAAAGGTTCAGCGCGGAGGTCTCGCCATTGGCAGGGATACGTCAGTACGTCCGCCAAATTGAAGTGTCACTTCTGCTTGTGCCGAACGGCACACTCCAACAACGTTTCCGAACGTTCCGAAGCACGTTTGACGTCCATAAAATCCGAAACATTGTGGCGATCGTTCTGATATATTCCCAAATTGAAGTCAGCATAGGTAGAGATGATGACGTTGCACTTTTGTGACAACGTGGAGTGTATAGGAAAACGCTTTATAACGTCTATAAACTCCAAAACATTGGGGTGATTGTTCGGATACTTTCCGAGGTTGACATGGCCATAAGTAGAGATGTCTGCATAAATGTTGATGACGATCGATTGCAGTTTTGTGACATTAAGCTGCGTAAAGCTTTTTCTCTATCGTCAGCGTACAGAGGAGACTCCAAAAAGTCCCCGTTCGATTTCCGTTTGACTCTTTGGCGACCCGGCTATTCTCCAGGAGACGTCACGGGGACGTCTCGGCAACCAGACTCGAGTCACCATCAGGTCGCCAACTAGTCGGCAGGCCAGCGAGATAGGGGTCTTATTGTGTGTGTGTGTGTGTGTGTGCACGTGAGTGTGTGTGAACCCTACCTGGTTTCCTTGTTCGTCTACTGAATTGGTCCCTAAAAATGGAGGGGAAAAAAGGAGTGTGAATACCTAAAACATTTTTTGGAACATGAAGTAGACTTCTTGAGGTTTACGATAAATTTAACAAATTACAAGTAGGGCTGGGTATCGTTAAGAACCTCGTGATTCGATTAAGACTCTTTAGGTTTGCAATTCAATTCAATTTTGATTTAAATGCTTGATTCAGTAAGAAGTCGAAATACACAAATAGAGCGCCCGTTGATGGTATGTCACTTCACATTTTTTGAGCAATAAAGCATCTCAAGCAACTCGCTTGCTTATATAGAGTACAAAACAAAACAAAAACACAGTTTTGTATTAACATTAAAAAGTACAGTGCATGTAAACTTAATATTTATTTTCCCTTGGAAATTGGGATGAAAATAAATCCTACCTGGCACCAGAGGTGCAACAATTAATCGATTACTATTGGATCATCAAATGAATTGACAACCATTTTGATAATCGATTAATCGTTTTGAGACCTTGTTTAGCTTAAAACTGTCCAAATCCTCAGAATTTCAGCCTCTCAACAGCAAATATTCTGCATAAACTTTCTGCAGTCATCCATGAAAGCAGACTGATTATCTGTGTGTTTTTCAAAATAAGACATTTGCAAAAATCTGCTCTTACTTTTAGTACTTACTTTTATCATTTGTGCCAATTTTACGGACCAACCCAGGGATTGAACCATAATCATTGTCTGTGCTTTTTCTGCAATGTCAATTTGAGATAATGTCCTGTTTTTGAAGAAAGGGATGGAAAATAAAAACATATGCATTTTATTTGTAGTTATTTATTTATTTTACCTGATTAATCGATAAGCGACAGATTAATGGATTACTAAAAAAAGAAATTGCAACCCGGATTCTAGTCATGTAATATCCTTTCTAATTGTTTTGCTGCCACAAACCTCATCAATGTGCCACCAGAGCAGAAAATGAGTTATGCTCGCTTCTTGGAACTTGCTGAAATCAGCTGACTTTTACTTGTAGAGGTGCCAACCAAAAGGCCAGTTGAAACAAATTTCCAATCTTACATGACACATTCCTGCCTCTCTAAATGCACAATAGTGCTTCCTGAAGGCCCGCCGACAAAGGGTTTGCACCGGCAGGAAGATTCAAACCTGATACGAACGACAAAAGCTACAAACGTGCGTAAAATTCATCCAGCAGCTTCAAGATGACACGCTGCTATTCCCAAGAATAATTACCACAGCAAAATAGACCCATCTGAAGTTCCATTTTGGAAACCGCCTCTCCTCGTTTGGGTATTCACTTCAATATACTCCATTGAGAAGTCAAAGGTGCAAGAGAATTAATCCGAGGCGGATGTGGAAGGACAAAGAGAAGCGGCCATGAGTGAGCGTCGGTCGGTGGAGACCTTCACTGTTGATGCTCTTCATGACACTGGAACATTCCTCACAACGTTTCCTTCAAACGCGGCACGTCACACCATTAGCGTTCGTAAAAAAAAGTTGCTCGCCAGGGTTGACAAAGACACAAAATCCAGCAGATGAGCGTGCCACTGCGGCACTTCTGGAATCCTTCATTGCGCTTTCAAATACGAATGAGTCAAATGTCTTCATTGTTGACTAAGGGGAGAAGCGGTGACAATCTCTTATGGTCAAACTCTCAATGCTGCTCACTCTGAGTGACAGCTGCGAGCTCCGCCCACAAAAGGGGCTGGGTGGGAGCAGGAAGCCGGCGTCGCCCGCCGCTCGACTCTACCCACTGAATGACGACTGCGGCTAAAAGTCAACTTTAATCACTCTTCTTGTTCATTGCTTCTCAAGAAGAAATACTTATACACTGGTACCTTGATTTGCAAGTTTATTTTGGTCCGTGACCAAGCTCGTACGTCAAATAAACTTTCCCCCTTGAAATGAACTGAATCCATTCCAGGCCCACAAGAAAAATAAATAAATAAATAAATACATTTAAAAAATAATAATAATAACAATAATAAATGTTAAAAAAAAATCACTTATTTTTTTATACTTTTTTTGTTTGTTTTTAAGAAAAGCACTCTATCATATAAAAATCTAATACAGTGAACCGAGCCCTGCCATGAGTATCAGAGAATAGACGACGCCTGCCCACAAAAGGGGTTTGGAATTGCCTATAAAGAAATGAACACGGAGAGGACCAAATAAGCAGAACGGTATTCCGTTCGGGTTGATTCACCGTCTGTGGTCACACCGAAAGAAAGATGAATCGACACAGAAAGAAAGATGCAGCCGGCATGTACACAATCATGACCCATCTTACATAAACCACTGTATTCACAACACACACAAACACAAACAACTCGCAGCGCATCTTGGATCAAATCAATAAAATATCTTTTGTTCAATCGCTGTGTTAGGCCAATGGGCACCAGCTGCGCGTCTCAATTGACACGTCGAGACTGCACAGAACGCTTCCGTTTCCGGCCGGCTCGAACGCTTCTGTTTACGCTCCGAGCGGGCTGGCTAACGGCGGCGGAGCTCAAAGAACGAAATCATTTCAGAAACTAATTCAGCTCATGCCGTTTACTGAAAAGATTTGTTCTTTTGAACGAAACGTTCGTGAACGAAACAACACTATATCAGGAGTCCTACTTAAAATACGGGTTTATCGCAACAGTTAACTCTCACGCACAAAGTGCGCTCTGATACAGATACAGTCGTAGGTTGCTGCTCGACACAGGCAGAACTACTTTTACGACAGGCAGAACTACTTTTACGGAGTTCAAAGTCTACTCTTATTGAGAACGGAACAGCAGTCTGGTCTGGCTGCCTACAAGAACTACGACCACCACTCCTGCATCGCGCCCACAGTGGATGCACCACGAACGGCGAAGGAGGAAGCAGAAGCGAGGCAAGCGCGTGTGTGTGTGTGTGTGTGTGTGTGTGTGTGTGTATATATATATATATGTGTGTGTGTGTGTGTGTGTGTGTGTGTGTATATATATATATATGCATGTATGTATGTACGCCACCACAGCCGGTCCATGAGAAAAATGCCGACTCCTAACCGGTCCGCGGCGTAAAGAAGGTTGGGGAACACTGCTTTGGAGGACCATGCCAGGGGCTGATATTGTGCCACCATGAGCCAAGTTGTGGTGACCCTGTCAGAACCGCTACTGGTCCAGTATGTATATTCATTATATGTTTCAATGATTACTCATACATTCATTCTAACACTCATGTGAATCAACTTTTTGAACAGTTTTGAGGGACAAAATATTGACAGTAGGGTTGTCCCAATCACAATTTTTGCAGCAGAGTCTCAGTCTTTGAATTTAAGGATCTGATACCTCGACTATACATTAAAAAAGAGTGTGCATCCAAATTTTCTCAAATTAATGTGTAGCCTATGCATACAAAATATATACAAAGAATATAACATATATAGTAGGATGCTTAATTTCATGGTGCATTTAGACATTTCTATTTTCTTAGTTTAGCGTGTTAGGCTTTCATGATCATTTTGCGTGTCCCATATTATTTTGTACTTGAAGTTAAGTCGTTTGAATGCATCACAATTGTTAACCCAACCGCTTTTGGGAAGGCCATTCAATCGGTGGCCGTGGTGGCTGCGGTCCATTTAGCTATGTTGTCACCAGTTAGCCACTTGTTGCTCTGCTAAACTCCTCCCAAGGTTGCTGGGCCCACTAGTGGAAAAGCTGCCCAGTGCTCATATCACAGTTTGCCTTTCTCTCCCCGCATTAAGAATGTAATCCTGAAAAATAATTTTCATATTTCATAAATGTACCTGTAATCTGATAATATATTTTCCCAACTGTACTGGATTACAGTTAAAAAAATGTTTTAATGCTGAATACATAATACATGTATTCCGTGACATCTGTCCAAGCCCGTTTCCACGTACCCCTGGTTGGGAAACACTGGCCTCGGAGATTGGTTTCTCTGGAAAGCTGAGTCTTTGTGTCAATGTATATAAAATTGTAAGCGCATCCAAATTTCAAGTGTAATTCGATGTTTCACCTTCCCAGCGAGCTAGACTTACTACAGGCTCCAAAGCCCAAAAGAAAAGTGCGCGATGGGAGAAGAAGCGGAAGGCCAAATCTGACAGGCGACGCCCACTTTTTAGGCCTGCTCCACCCAGGGCACATATCTGGTGCGCAAGTGGCCCGGAGAATCTGCGCAGCCAGAGACGGACGGGGCAACTGTGTGTTTTTTCCCCTCCTATGCACATGGGAGACTACGGCCTATTGAGAACAAGGCCGGAAAAACGAGAACAAGCGGTCGACGTGTGCGCTCACCAAATATGTAGACGATGCTGACGGCGCCGCCCAGGCCCATGAGGCCCGCCAACCTGAGCACCATCTTCTTGGCGTAGGCAGTGTTCTCCTTCTGCTTCTTGTCGCCGCCTGCCTGCTCGCCTCCGCCGCGCGCAGCTTCCACGCCCTCTGCAGGAGGCGGCTGGCCCTGCAACGCAACATATCACAAGCGCACAAACTCACTGAAAATATTTTGGCATTTATAACACATCCATGAATTTAGCATCAAAGAATAAGTTGGTTGAAAACAAAAACCAAAATAAAGCATTATGCATGATGCCAATACAAAATATGCATGTGAGGGGCAGATATTGCTATTGTCCACTTGGGGTCACCATTGTCACGTTTGACAGTGTAGTTAGTATCTCTGACTTTGAATGTGTGTGGCTTTAAAAGGTGGGGCCCGGTCTGGTGAGTGACAAGGGAGTCAGCGAATGAGAGTGTCAAGTTGGCTGGCTGTTAAATGGCTAACGGTTAGTCAGTCAGTTGTGGCCATCGCCTTGTGCTTGCTCGTGTGGGGTTCCGTCTGTCTTTTAATAAGCGAGGAGTGTAGTCTTAGACCTGCTCCATGTGTAAAGTGCCCTGAGACAACTTTTGCTGTTTGGTGCTACATAAATCCATTTGAATTGAAATAGGACAGATATGTGGGCAAAAGGGCAGGAAAGAGGACACCGGCGGCTCTGCTCTTAACCTTCACGCAAAACAAACCTTCGGTGCCAACACAAGACATGCAAGGCCTCCCACACATCAGATGACGTTTGAACTCACCAGCAGAGCAGAGAAGTGTGTGCGTGTAATTTTACAGGGACGTTACACCACTGAGTAAATGGCACACGCATCCTAACTTTATGCCAATTGCCATCCGTAGTAACCACACACACAACGTTTTTTTCCCCCAAAGTGTTTGCTCTTACCATGGTTAAACCTACAGAAATTGTCGAATTGCAGTTAGTGACAGTGCTAGCATGCTATCAGTAGCCAACAGTCGGAGTTTCATTCAAACGTTGGTGGACACACGGGAAGACATAGTACACTTGTGGCTTCTCTACATACGACGTTTATCATCCGGAGGTGTGGACTGCATTCTCTACTTGTCTCTATATCTGACAAAAATCGTTATTTTGGAAGTAAATTAAGCTAACGACAAGTTGGACATGCTAGTAGAACGGTTTGTTTTACAGACCGGGACGTCTCCATTAACAACGTCGCGCTTAAAATCAGCCGCATTCTCTCGTTCCCACCCCCCGATGTTGACTCGCTACTAACATCGAGCGCACCCTGGGCGCCTCACCTGACTCTGCTGTTGGAGCCGCTCCTGGAGAATCGCCTGAGCCAGACCCCCCGTCGCACCGTCGTGCCCGGCCGCCGGTTTGTCCGTGGACAGTGTACGTACGACGTCCACCGCGGCGGGCGCACCGCAGCGGAGCCTGAGGAGGCCCCGGCTCGCTCGCACACACATGGGGAACGCACACGAAGCCGACATCTTGGATGGCAGTTACCGGCGAGCGCCTTCAAGTCTTCCACTCCGAGCTAAAGGATAAAACCACCCAATTGGTTGCAGCTCGTGAGTGGCAGGCATGACAACTTCTCAACGAGGGAGAAGGCCTCCGAAGGACGGCGAAGTGGGCGTGATCTGTCTGTACAGGCCAATCACAAATTAGAGTGAGTCTGACCTTCGAATGCGACGCAACTCCACCATGTCGGTTGAGGGCAAAATCCCCAAAGTTCTTATAAGACCTAATATTGGTTTAGGGAAGAAAAAAACAAAACAATATTGGTCTCACAGAGACCAATATAAAGGCTGCACAGTTAAAATTTCATTAATATAATATTACAGCAATACATTGATATTTAAGATCAACTGTGCCTTTATTGCCTACTTGCTTGACAGCCTGATTGAACGTGTATGTGTATAGAAGAGGTGTCCTCTTTAAACCAGATGATTAGCGTTACGTAAATACATACATACATAAACTATATGAATGTAGTTCTTCCGGTTATCACGAGAGTGCGTGTGCGCGGAATAAATCTCAAAGCGTCAGCAGCAGGAACTGTTTTTTTTTTCACTCGTTATATTCCTGCCAACATAACATAAAAGTATTGCATCATATAAAATAAAAGTATATTTTGAGAGAGAGACATCACCGACATCATCACCATTCACCGCCATCCTCCTCCTCCTCCTCCTCCTCCTTTTCATCACCACCATCATCATCATCATCTTCATCGTCGGTGTTGTCTTGAGAGCGGATCGTCGCCTTTCAGCAGCAAGTGGCTTGTTTTCAGGTAAAACAATCCTTATTTTCCTTCAATTAACTTTGCGATTGATGGTCGCGTTTGGAGCGCTCGTGTCCGCGTTGTTGGTGTGCGCGCGGTCACGACGACGAAGAGGAGCACAAAAGCATCCTGAAATAATCATTTAAAAAAAACCTCGCGTTTCTCTTCCCTCTCCACCTTCACAAAGCATTTGGCCAAAACAATATTTCGTATTCTATTTTATGATCGTTTTCCTTTTGCTGCGCACGTTGGCCTCCAAAGCGCCGCGTTGGATGATGTTGTTTTGTTCGCCTCCGGAAAGGCAAACTCGACAGTTAGGAGCACGCACTCTGATTTATGCGACGTTTTGTGCATCTGTGAGTGGTCGTGTACATGTAAAATGGAGGCTGAGAGGAGATGGAGGAGGGGGACGCCACAGCCTCACGTGCACAGTATGAGTACGAATGTACGCATGTTCAAAGATCACAGCAGAATCATGTGCACTTATTTCTAAATCCACGTCGTAGGATGTGTTCCTTCCGTTCTTGATTCATAATACGTACTGTAATCCGTAGGCCCACCTATGATGTGTTAATTTTACGTGGAAAAGAAGAACTTACTGCAAAACCCAATCAGCAAGCTATTGCCACTGGCCGCTTCCTTATCGAATGAGATTTGAATCCCCAAAGATGACGTTGACCTTTGGTGCCACCGTCAGAGAAGTCATTTAAGTCATCACGTGTGAGCGTTTTGCGTAGGCCTTGCCGGCCCATTTTTAGGAAACAGAGGAGCGTGGAAACAGAGGAGCTAGGACCTCGGAAGTTCCAAATATAGAAATGAGATGCAGCCTTTGTATTGGTGCGAGGCAAAATCGTTTCATGCCATCGCTCCAATAATGGACGGGATGATGGGCCGAACAAAAATATTGGATGACCCCAGCCCTAGTAAACACAATCACAAACAGAGCACAATAAAGTGTTGTTGCCTTGGAACACAGCATAGGAAAACAACCATGGACAATGAGCCGCATGCTGCTTCACCGAGCCTCAAGACAAATACGTGATTAAGTGCGCACACGTTGCAGCATTTGTCATCATCGCAGTGAACTTATTTGGAGACACAATTCGAAGGATGCAGCCCATTTGCACGTGCTCTGCGCTCCACATATTAATGTCGTCCGCACGCGCCACATATTAGTCATAAAACTTCTGTCTCCCTTTGCAATTTGCACGCCGTCGGCGGGATTTTGTTGGGGATTTGCCGGAGAGAAAAGGAAAGGTTCTAACAAATAAAAGGTGGTTGCCGTGGCAGCCGGTCGAACGCAAGCATGATTTAAGAAGAGCAGGCGCACCGTAAAATGGGATTTCTTTTGATTATGATTCCGTATTTGATGAGATTTGCGCGCTTGCTGACGCATGCGCTCCTGTTGCGTAAGCCGAGTTGTGTTCAGAAGGCCCATGTCGCGCGCACGTTACACTAAAGCACATAAGACTCATTTCCATATCATTTGCTCAATAACTGTAAAGACATGGCACACTGAATTTCAGTTTGGAATTCCAATTCATTTGGCTGATATGAGTATTTGAATGATTGGCAGTTGTAATCTGTCAAAAGGTCATCATTGTTTCTCAGAAGAAAAAATAAAGTAATACTTTTCAAAGTTTGAATGCCAACACGAAATCCGCATTTGAATGTTTTGTGACGTTGCTGATGACGTTTTGGATTTTTGGATGACATTTTTCTCCTATTGCTTGATTTGCCTTAACACAAATGCATCTTTGCGTGCAAAGAGTTCCCCTTTTTGCTCCTTTTAGACACGTTACTCACGCTGTCTTTCGCGTTAATTCACTGCAGAGAGCCTCATGATGTTGTTGCATCACACCAGAGGGATCTGCGGTGGGCCAGCCATTTTGCATTCACGGAATAGCAGACAGCAATATGAATGCTGTTTTTTATTTGTGAAAGTGTGGTAGCTATTGCACGTCTTTGCCGTTATTACGATTGTATCAAGGCAAGAGTGTAACGGCTTGAATGAGTAGTCGGGATCATTTGTGCAACATTTCTCACACCATTTTTATCAAGCTGTTTATGTCTTTACCGTTATGCAGTTTTGTCTTTTCCGCTATGCAAGAAATGTATTTCAATGGGCCACCACCAGTTCCTCTGTCAAACCAGGATTGCCTTTGCTATGAATGCTTCAAATTTGAAAGCATAACTAACTTTTTGAAAATAGGACTCCAGATCAAACCGAGGCGGCGTCAAACAATTGCTCATTTTGAATATATTTTGTCTTTACAGTTGTTGATCAAATTATATGAAAATGACCCATAAAGAACAAGTCATACCGTTGTATGACGCTCAAACACAAGGAGACAAAGTCGGCAGAGCTTGTTTTTTGCTTGTGAATGCCATTGTTTGTTGTTGTTGTTTTTTTTTTAACTCATTCACTGCCAGCCTACCCAGTTAAAATGGATATTTGACTTCTAAAGCCGTCAATGGCAGTGAATGTGGTAATACACGCGAATGCATGCTGCAACGGACGGTAAGGGTGTTGTTGTAGCATGTAGCATGTAGCTCAGGAGGCAGACAAAACAAAACCAAGAAGAGCACTGCTGTGTGTCTTTGCACTGTCGCGACATCTCCTACGCCGACGCGAGAAAAGTCTGTGAGCGTTCTCTTCAACAACATGCGGTAAATACGCACCAGCGCAGACGTGGAGTTTCATAGGTCGTTACACGATTTCAAATGGGAAATTGAAACATGATCG
>NC_084509.1:26982500-27040000 GCF_024500385.1 Phyllopteryx taeniolatus | reverse complement strand
CCAAAAAGACAAACACGCCCGTGTAGGCGGCAACTCAGTGAAGATTTTTGATTGTACATTCCCAAAATTACAACTTCAAAACGGACTCCTCATTTATCCACGCTGTTGCTAAGCAGAAATGTTTCATCGCCTGTTCAGTGGCGACTGGTCAAAAGAGGGCGCTAGGGCGCCGCCCCACCGCTGCTGAGTGCACTTGACGCAAGGACAAACTTGAAATCGGGTTTTTGCAGAAACATACTGTATGTGTATCTATTCCTGGACGAGTACGTTAAATAGTATACTGTGAATGATGAGTGAAATGGATCTTTTGACTTCTCGTTGGCTCATTTTATGACGCAACGTCCGCTTTAGGGAACATCGACTTGCTAAATGTTTGTCAAATACAAACGATATTGCTGAGGTAGGCCGTTGGATTGCAGCGTCCTTTAACGTCAAACGGGGTTACTGTTAAAAGTTTGACCCCGCCCACCCAAAACAATGCTTGCAATACCTCAATGTTATTATTGATTACATGTGACGATTAGAAATTTTGGTGCAGATTTTCGGGAGAATCATTGAAGTTGACGATGACGAATAATTTGCTTTCACGGCCTTTGAATTTGACGCGAGCAAATGATGTTTCATGCGCGTGTGTGTGCCAGATTCTCAAACGCGGTTGCCACGTGAACGACCGCGACGGCTTGACGGACATGACGCTTCTTCACTACAGCTGCAAGGCGGGCGCCCACGGCGTCGGTAAGACATTCTGTCCGACTCTCGGCTCGTGTTGAGGTCCCGCGGCGCTGATATGATGTTCTGGTTGCGCGCAGGCGACCCGGCGGCGGCGTTGCGTCTGAGCAGCCGGCTGATTTCTCTGGGCGCGGACGTCAGTTTGAGGAGTCGCTGGACGAACATGAACGCTCTGCACTACGCCGCCTACTTTGACGTCCCGGAACTGGTCCGAGTCCTGCTGAAGGCCGCCAAACCCAGAGGTAGGCACGCTACGGAACATCGGGGTAAGCGAGGTGTCGAGCGACGCTCTTTTCCCATCTTGTCGCGTGGCAGTTCTGAACTCCACGTGCAGCGACTTCCGCTACGGGACGGCTCTGCACATCGCCGCCTCCAACCTGTGCCTGGGTGCCGTCAAGTGTCTGCTGGAGCACGGCGCAAACCCCAGCGTCCGGGTCAGAACTTCTTCTTGTCTTGCTTGTCAAACAAACACCAGCGGTGCGCGATACTGCGTATTTCGGTATCGATCCGATACCAAGTGCCAGTATCGCCCATCCCGATAACGATACCTTTCAATAATTAAGGTAGACGCATCATCGAAATGCTAAATCTCAATACATTTTCCTGACCGTTAAATGTTTTGTTATGGTTCCTTTTTATTATTAAAATAATTACAACCCAGGACTGCAATTAACAATAACTGTTAAAAGCGGACCGCGCTATTTGTGGGGGTTAGGGATTGCGCCGGACTGCAAATAGCAAAAATCTGCAGATAATTGATGTCATTTAGAATTGCATTGAAAATTATTTTACTTATTATTTTTAAAAATATTTTTTTAAACCCAAAGAATTCTTGAATAAGCAAGGATAAACCTTGGGGGCTTGGTCCACCCCCCCCCCAAAAAAAAAGAAAAAAAGAAAATTGAAATCGACAATCGACGGGCAATAAGACAGGACGACAAAGAACCAAAACTGAGTCAATGAAACCCGGGAACTTAAAACAAACAGACTGATGGAACAACGAGGCACACCTGGACAAGACACGAGTGGATGGAGATAGCTGATTGGCTGATAAAGGTGCAGCAAAATGGATGAGACCAGGGTGAAATAAAAACATAACGATCTGACAAGACCCAAAATTCCAGATAATATGAGGGAAAACTTCATCGGAGCAAAACACAATGCAGAGCAAATCCAAAAGTGCACGACACGATTGTCTTCTTCTCTGCAGAATGAAAACGGCCAGGTCCCGGGCGAAGTGGTCCCCGACCCAATGGACATGAGCCTGGACAAGGCCGAGGCGGCCATGGTGGCCAAAGAGCTGAAGCGGCTGCTTCTGGACGCCGTACCGCTGAGCTGCAACCTTCCCAGAGCTACACTGCCCAACTACGACAACATTCCCGGGAACCTGATGCTGTCCTCGCTGGGCATGAAGCTGGGCGACCGCGTGGTGCTGGACGACATGAAGGTCAGGAGCACGTACGCGGTGCAGCGTTTTGCGCTCCATTGAACGACTGTTCGATGGAGCCATTAAATGATGAATTGAAAGACTCAAAAAGACCAAGACAAATGTGCGCCGGACCCGGCCTGAGAAAGATCACGATTTATTTCTTCATATCGTCCAATCTCAATTATTCTCACAATTTTTTGATATTGTCCGGAGGCAAACTGTTTTTTTTGCCTTCCTGAGGGAAGTTATTATTTTGATTTGGATTATGATGCTACATACGGTGTTAACATTATCACTACTCGCAAATTTGCGTCATTTTGAATAATAATACCAATGACACGGTTTTGAGTTAAAATATTGCACGGCCACTTTTGAAAACAACATGACAGAGGACACAAGTGATGGCTGCTTTGCTCGCATCCGGTGGCCGAACTGGTAACGCTACGTAGCAATAGCACCTATGTAGCGTTAGCCTGTATGTAGCACCACGTAAGTGTGACAGGCGCATTTGATGCTTTTCGCACGCTCCATCACCCGGCCGGAGTGGAGAGCGGCCAACGACGAAGCGACGGGCTCCGCGGGAGGACGGCCGAGTCGGACGGGGCGTCTCGCTATGCCGTGGGCGAGCTGAAGGGGCGGGCTTACTGCTTACTCGCACAACTTGCAAACGGAAGTGGAGCAGGAAAAGGTCGACTCTGATTAATCGAGGTATTACGCGCAGAGCTGATCACCGCCATCGATCGGAAATTTGTCGCGATCATTTAATCGCCCGGCCCTACCTTGGAGTCATATCGGATCAGACCGTGCTTTTTGAGGAACACTCAAACCTGTAATCCGTTGCTGCTTTTTCCACAAAATTACAGTAATACTTTGACTTCCGAGTGCCTCAATTTATAAGTTTGTGGATTTACGAGCTGTCGCTTGTTCTTTTTTTTTTTGGGTTGCTCTGAGTAGCGGGCCAAAATGTTAGTTACAAGCGAGCTTCAGATATGTGGGCCCTGGAGTGAAGTGGAAGAAAACTGCCGCACTTAAGGTAGTGTCATGCACCAGAGAGACGCAGCTGCCGATCCACTTTCAGACGATTATTGGACGGGACAAACGCAAACGCAAAATGAGAACACTCGTAGACGCTGACACTGAAATTACCCGTCCGACTCCAGCTCCTGACATCACTCACTCGGCCACACCCCTTAAAGGCACATATCAAACGCGCCAATACTACTGGATATACATGTTGTACATGGTATCTTTCTTAATTACAAACGCGTAATAATGTATCCTCACTTCTCTCTCTCCTCGCCTACCTCAACAAAACTACATTAGACCGCCCTCCAATTATGTCACAACGTCACCACTGTGCGTACTTGTCTTCCATGGACTCTGATCCCGGATCACCTGCCTCCACAGAACCATCCGGTTGCATCCTCGTATTTGTCTTTCAGACCGGGACACTGAGGTTCTGCGGTACCACAGAGTTCGCCAGCGGGCAGTGGGTTGGCGTGGAGCTGGACGAGCCAGAGGGAAAGAACGACGGCAGCGTCGGCGGCGTTCGTTACTTCATCTGCCCGCCCAAACTGGGTAACATTTAGTCGCCACGCTGATTTACCTCTGCCATGAAGAATAGCAATGCAGAAGGTCTCAGTGTTCTTGTTTCTTCTGTTCTACAGGGATCTTTGCTCCAGTGTCAAAGATCGCCAAGTCGGCGGAGCAGCCCGTCTCCTCCGTCACCTCCACCCCCAGGACCCCCCGCCTGGACCTTGCCTCGCGCATTGCCGGGAAGAATAAGAGAGAGAAAGAAAAGAAGGAGAAAGGCAAGACAAATGTTTCGGGTCCTTCCGGTTCTGGTCACTGATGGTGTAGTGGTACACTCGCCTGCCAGCGTGGGTTCATTTACCACTCAGTGACCGTGTGAATGTTAGTGCGAATAGTTGTCTGTCCTTGTATGTATCCTGTGATTGACTTGCAACCAATTCATAGTGTAGTCCGCCTTTCGCCCAAAGTCGGATGGGATAGACTCCAGCTCCCCCCGTGACCCTCAACAGGATAAGACAAGTTAAGTGTATTTGTTTCGCCCTTAAGGGTGTCACAGGCTCACAGTTGGCAATGATTGATGAGGTCCCCAATTGGGCAAGGAAAAACTCAAAAGCCCATATGGA
The DNA here is from genome assembly GCF_024500385.1 of Phyllopteryx taeniolatus. Lineage (NCBI taxonomy): Eukaryota > Metazoa > Chordata > Actinopteri > Syngnathiformes > Syngnathidae > Phyllopteryx > Phyllopteryx taeniolatus. The sequence goes on along the minus strand of NC_084509.1, from coordinate 27,035,686 downwards.
GAGAAATTAAACCTTGAGAAGGGACCGCAGATAAGCGGTACGGAAAATGGATGGGTGGATCTATAGATTTGAGATCTGTCCACTGAGAAGAGCAAGTGCTGACTGGGTGTGCTGTGTGTTGACAGCCCTTAAGAAGAAGTCGTCAGTCGTCAGTCTGGATCCAGAAGGACTGAACGTTGAGGTTGGAGATCAAGTCTTGGTGGCCGGGCAGAAGAATGGCATTGTGCGCTTCTTTGGAAAAACAGACTTTGCTCCAGGTAAGCTTGCCGGGTTGAGGACACTAGAAGTCTCACATCCTTCATTCCTAATACTGACTCATGACTCCTGAGACTCTTGAGTATGTTTGTGGTTGGGGAATAGTTCCAATTCGATTCGCTCAGAGAATGAAAACGTCAGACACGGCCGTCTTCTTCGGATAAGAGAAAACAGTGGTAGTCAGTTACAGACAGTACATGTTTATTAAAAATCATTGGGCATCACTTACAAATGAATAAAAGTGTCAAGAACGGAACAGAGGAGAGGACCCAAAAATGCACGACTCCAAAACAAATGGACAGTTTCAAAAAGAGAAGTTTAATATACGGGCGAGGTCGGTACACAGGCAGGCAATCCAAAAAAGGCAACAGTATCCAAAAACGTCAGGCAAAAAGGCCAGGTCGATCATCGGAACAGGGTCTAGGACTTACTGTGAGTCTGCGACGACGTGGAAACAACAACTGCTGGAATGTGACGACAAGGTACAACGAACCGGCGACCAGAAAGAAGGAGCCACGAGGTGAAATGCGAGGGGTAATTAGGCTGAACGAGGCACAGGTGGGGAAGAGGCTCTCAGGAGCAGGTGTGGACGAGACGGGGGGGAAGACAACAACCGGATCACACACCCATGACAAAAAGAGAAGCTTGGAAAGGTATTCTTGGAACAACAACTACACACTTCTTTGTCCTTTTTACAAGACTTATTAAGCATTTTAACACTTATCTACCTAAATATTATTGAAGTCAATATTACTCTAAGAAGAAGAAGTCCCTTTTCCATGGTTTACCCTTAAGGATCTGTCCTCACAACATGACTGCTTCCTAGCTAAAGCAAATACGTCGGTGTCTATCGCAGCACCAAAAATTCTGCAGCGTCATCCTGGCCCAAGAGGCTCTCATAGAACTTGAGTAGTATTGGGGAGATTCGGTTTTTCACGTCTGAGGTTTTGATGAAGGATGCTAAAAGTGGATACCACAAGCTACTTGCCACATTTACTTCCTGCAGGTTTGTGGTTCGGTGTGGAACTAGACCAGCCCACCGGCAAACACGACGGCTCCGTGTTCGGGGTCCGCTACTTTAGCTGCCTCCCCAAGTACGGTGTGTTTGCCCCGCCCTCCCGGGTCCAGAGGTAAGGGGGCTTCCTGTCTGCTGAAGTGAAGTCGCACATCAGGTTTTTATGGTGGTGTTGTTCTTGTAGGATTGGAGGACCTAAAGAGGGCTCACAGAACGAGCAGAACTCTCTGGTGAAGAAAGTCCACCAGGTCACCAGTGAGTATCCCCGAAGAACCGACTGACAGCTGCACCTTGTCTCGAATCCGATTTGATTGACATGTTTGGTGTTTTGGTGCAGTGTCTCAGCCCAAGCGTAACTTCAACAAAGTTCGTTCTCCTAAAGATCTGACCTCCGAGAGCTCCATATCCAGGTAAGAGCAGCCGGCAGGATCATTTGTCACAACCTGAGGTACCAAACCTTGTGGGAACGTCACCCTACTCCCTCGTGTCGGTCTGCTTCAGGTTGCTCTTCTGCTGTTGGTTTCCGTGGATGCTGCGTGCTGAGATGCAGTCCTAACCACGTCCTTCTCCTCTCCCAGCAAATCTTCTTGCTGCCTATCGCTGTCGTTGTCAAACCTGGTGAAACTTCCTGTCCCCTGCTCTCGGCTCGCATTTCTTCTCGGGTGTTGCCTCACACTCTCGCGTTCTTCTCTCTTAGCCGTTGGAAATCTTTAGTGCCTTGTTGAAATGTTGATCAAATGTTCTGCGTTCCTGCTAACATAACCCACACCACCACCACCACCACCACCCTCACCCACAAGCTCCTCTATAGTTAGCATCTCACCACCTAGCTGGCTGGCTGTTTTTTTTTTGCTAGACCTGTTTTGATTTTACTGCTCCAGATACTCCAGTGAGTTGTGTTGGATGTACAAAAGCAGCCACTCTTTTTAGACAACAAGATCGATGCTTTGTGTTCATCTGTTGTTGTTGAGTTTTTTCTGCTGCAGCTTCACCTCATGAAGCTGCAGCGTTGATCATTAGCTTACAGCGCCACCGCCGTTGCTTCTTTTGTGACGTGAAAAGCGAAGGAAGCCTTGCTACAGGATCATTTTTGTTTGCTGGTTGCTCGTAAGAGAACAAGAACGTCCAAGTTCTCCCAACCTCCGTAGCTAAAGCTAGCAGCTACGCGACTCCGTCCGTCCTTTGGATAACTAAAGTCGAGCATGGAAGTATGAAGAGCGGCTTGATCTCGAACGAACCAGTTAGACTAGACGAGACTATTGTAGACTTGATTGAAATCTGGTTTTTCACCGACCTGTTGACCAAAACTGCTAAGCGAGCCAAAATCTTTCTGCATGATGACAATTACAAAAGTGTTTTTGAGCCTTTGCGTTGCTTCCTTTCTTTGAAAGAAGTTCAAATATTTTTCTCAGGATAATAGCAACTTTTCTTCAAGAGAAGCTTCCAGTAGACGTCTTTAGGTCATCTTAAAGAATCGGCATGTTTCTGAAGTCTGCAGCCTTATTAACGTGATTAACGAAGTCATGTAAGTGGATGTTAAATGAAGTATTAGATCGAAAATGTCAATGTTTGAGCTCCGTTTCACGCTCATTTGGACCATCACAAAAGTCCCTAAAGAGCTTCACAAATAAGCTGCAATTTCGCTGATAATGGATCTGCTTGGAACTCAACATTATACAGCTTTCAGCTTCATCTGCTTTGGCCACTAGGTGCCACCAGTGAGTCACTAGTTTGTCGTTAGTTCTATATTGTGATACATGCAGTATATATATATATAAATATATATCTTGTACACAAGTCTCCTGTTGAAGGGCCGCAAGGCCACTGATGTAGTACTTCATCTCAAGTAAAAAAAAACAAATCTAGTGTCATTTCTGTATTTGGTATAAAGTCATTAGTTCCACAACAACAACAACAACAACAAAATTTGTCTTGTTAATTTAGCGTGCTGTCATTATTATTACTCATAGTGTGAATGACCTGTATGATGACTAAACACGTAAGTGGTTAATAATCGCCACTCAATGACGGGTTTGGTCCCACTAAGCTAAAAACAAGAACAACAACAGTGTGTATATATATTGTTTTATTACCTCACCAAGTGGACTTTTGGTTCTTAGTTTTTTTTGCAGTGTGTTTTGTTCTTTCCATCCAGTGTGTGTGTGTGTGTGTGTGTGTGTGTGTGTGTGTGTGTGTGTGTGTGTGTGTGTTCACTGCATGCTGTGTACTGTAATTGTGCATATCTCCTCATCCTCTCATGTTGGCATTAGCATGGAAATGCATCCAATGATATTAACAGCTGTTGTAATTCTGTCAATATTCTATAAAATAAAAGATTCAATGTTTTTTTTTTTTTAATGACCTGTCAATTCCTTTGACTTGTTTTTGCTATTCCAGCGCTGTAGTGCGGGATGATGCGACAATTGTGCCTGATGATGCAACAGTAAGAGGAAGACTACTATTTGCTTGATAGACACCAATGTCAGTGTGTGTCCAATTTCACACAAGAAATGTTTTCCTCCAGGAACAAGAATAAAAGAGCAACAAGTGAATTTGAGTCAAAAGGAACTTTTAGTTGGTTAAATAGTTACAAACATTCCCAAAGCGACACCAGTTATCATTATGCAGACCGTTAAATAAAATAAATTAAAACATCACCGAGAGGAAAAGGCTGACACGTGTTTCATGTGGGACAACGCGGTGGCTAGCGGTTGGCACGTCTGTGGTTGGCTGGCGAGCGATGCAGGGCTCAACCAAAAAAAAGCTGGGACACCCTGAACATAATAAGCAGTCCTACAACACGATCGGATCACGTTTCATGCACTGCGAATTTCGACGTGTCTCGGCTGGACCTGAATGCATCTTCAGCCATGTTCATGATGAGGATGATGCTGGTGATGATGATGATGATGATGATGATGCGTTACGGGGCGTCAGAGGAGTGCGCTGAAGGCTTTGTTCTCTGCTGCCGGTTTGACCTTTGAACTGCTGCACTGGCGTTTCCTGCGTGCGCGCCGATTCTTGAACCACACCTACACGACAACAAAAAAATAAGACGAGGTCATTTTTTTTGGTTTTGTTTTGTTGTAAATGTTCAAAAAATGAAAAGCAGATAATTGGACAGTTGACCACCAACGCCACAACAACAACACTACTACTACGACTATTGTACTGCTAGCATTTCTACTACTGCTAGCACTTATGGCAAGTCGATTGAGCATTTTTTCCATATTGTTGCTCCACAGCTTAAAGTCGTGTTTTTGTCTTCACCTCGAAGATATGTAATTCACTGCACTAGTGAAAAGAATCTCTTGTGTCTTGTGACTTGTGTCTTGTCCGTGTGTGCCTCGTCTCATCAGTTTGCTTGGATTTAGTTTCGGTCGGTGTCGGATCTTTGTTGTCTCAAGTCACGTTTCCCGAGTCACGTCGTGGTGAGTGTTTTGTTTCCTTGTGTTTCTTTTTTACTTTCAATCTTGTTTTTTTCGGGGGACTTTTACGCAGTACAAAACAGTTGATTGCAATTTTTCTTTTGAATAAGTATTTCAAAAAATATTTGCATGTTCTTTGGGCAGGTTGGAATGGACGAGATGCAGTCCCATTAATTTCAATGGGGAAAGAGGATGGACCCAAGATTGAGCCCTGCGGCACGCCAATAGAACAAGCGAGGTATGAAGACAGCGAATCACCAATTTGAACTACTTGCCTGTTTTCAGTTTGACACATAAAAGTGATTTGAGATGGCACCAGTGTAGTCTTTGAAAAGAAATATGTGACCCGAGCCACGAGAACTCACCCTGACGGTCTCCTCGCTGAGGTTCGTGCTGACGGCGGCCCGCGCGCGCGCTTCCGTCGTCGGGTAGTCGCTGAGAGCGAACAGCGCCTCCAAATGGTGGCGTTGTGCCGCCGTCAACACGGTCCTCATCCGGGTCTTTTGATGCGCGGGTGCCAAAGGACGGCCGGGGGGGGGCCAAGGTCCGAGGGGGCTGTAACCATGGTAACTGCACCATGACAGCACTCCTGTCCAACCAAAACATACGATTGCATTACTATGATGACTAACATGACAATTGGAAGACATTAGACATGTACAGTGAGCAGAAAGGTACTACTACTCAAACTACTACGAATACTAAAATCGCACTACTTCTACTGCTAGTGTTTTGACTCAATACTGCTACCATGTAAGCATTTATTCAATATCCTTGACATCCAGCGCTATGTCCATGTGCTAGTATGCTCTTTGCCCTCACTAGTAAGGTCTACTGCGATTGGCTGGCGACCAGTCCAGGGTGTACCGAAGATAGCTGGGATAGGCTCCAGCACGGCCGCGACCCGCGTGAGGATAAGCAGTACAGAAAATGGGTGGATGGATAGTAAGGTCTATGTACTAGTGCGTGTCGATTTTTCTCTGATTTTGGGGAACCAATCCCGTTAGCCGCAGAAACCGGCGCTACGTAGCGGTTCTTTTTGACCAGACCAAAAAAAAAGCGAATAAGCGAATAAGCTGCAGGCTGATTCGCTTTTTGTTTTTTCTCTTTTCTTTTTTCCATGGCAACTATTCGGGAGTGTCAAAAGTTTGCTGATTTTTTTGCGATTTGCAGTCGGGCTTAGTCCCCATTGAATAAACTTTCTACTACAACCACCGCTACTCTTTGTACTATCTACTACTGCTGCTGTTGCTAGTATTTCTACTACTACTACCACGAGTACTAGTACTTGTAGTATACTACTACTGCTGAATGTAAAAACTCGTGCATTATTATGACGGACATACAAGATGATAACATACAATTATGACATATTGGAGGCGTAAAGTCAGCAAAAAACTACAAACGATGACTTGTGTTCTATACCAATAGAGCAGAAAAGTACAAAATACCTGTGCGGTCCGGGCCGAAGGAGACGAACACCGACGGGTTCTGGTAGAAGCTGGCAGGTTGGTACGAGGTCTCCCCGAAGCACTGCGAGCGGGTCGACGTGGGAACCGCGGCGCCAGTCCAAGTCCCGGTAGCGGCAGAGGTACCGGTACCGGCGCCGGGCCTCGGGACGGGCGCGGCCGACGGCGAGCCGGCGCTCGGTCCACGCGGCTGCGGGGAGAGGATGCGCGCCACGCTGAAGTCCGACACGCCGCTCGCCCCCATCGTGGCCACAGCCGCTACTACGACGTACGACAACCTTCCGCTTTTAAGTGCGGCGCCGTCAAACAGCCGAGCGTAGCTTTAATATGCAAATGAGTTTGCTTTGAATTCTCAGACACGACAAGAAGTCCCGGCCTTTGATTTGACTCGGCCACATTCAACTCTCGGGTGAAACTCGTCGTCTTGGTCACACTTCGCACGTTCGATGGTTCGTTGGCGTGTTTCGACGGGGAACCATAACAAGCGCTTTGTCATTCGTGGCTCATTTTTTTATTTGCTCCGCGGGCTAAAATCTATTCTAAAATAAACAACAAAATAGACGCAAACTTTCATCGACTATTAATCAATGAAAATGGATGCGCGGATGGATTGTAATCCGTGCTCATTTTTTACATGATCATTTTTACTCACGTAACTATAATTTACCAAACAATGATTTGATCAAATAAAAAAGTGTAAAAATAAAAAATGAAGACATGATTGAATGAGAAATGAATTCCCCAAATCAAAAAAGAATGAACCAATGTGAGGCGGGAAATGGTGATTGAGTGCAAGAAATTCGCTTGATGGCTTTCGTTGACGTTGAAACGAATGAAAGGTTTTGGTGACGAAGTGCGACGATCTCATCGAGCGCGCGTGCGACGTCGCCGCACACGCGCGCACGCGCTTCAAAGGACTTCAAAGGCGACAAAACGCCGCTTGATTTGCATTCCAAGGAGCGGCAAGTACACAGTTCAAAGGTCACATCAAACACCGCTTTCGTAAGTTCAACAAGACATTCTTTTCTTTCTTCTCTCTGCATTTATTGTCACATTTGCATAATGGCGATAACGTCGGTATCACGTGTGCAAAGCAACTTTCATGACGAACGACTGTAGTGATTGTTTGATTATCATTGAGTTTTTTTCTTTTTGTTGCTTTTCTTTTCTTGTGCTTTCATCTTTTCCTCACCTGTGTTTTCTTGAGTTTGATTTATTGTACTTTATAGTATTTATTTATTTTATCGTATTTCCTTTTCTTGTCTTTATTTTTTTGTACTTTGTTGTATTTTATTCCATTTCAATTTATTGCATCTTGTTTATATTTTCATTCATTCATCCATTTTCCTCCACTTATCCGAGGTCGGGTCGCGGGGGCAGCAGCCCGGACTTCCCCTCTCCCCAGCCACTTCATCCAGCTCTTCCGAGGCGTTCCCAGGCAAGCCGAGAGACGTGTCTCTCCAGCGTGTCCTGGGTCGCCCCCGGGGTCTTCTCCGGGTGGGACGTGCCTCACCGGGGAGGCGTCCGGGGGGCATCCGAATCAGATGCTCGAGCCGCCTCATCTGGCTCCTCATTGCGGAGGAGCAGCGTCTCTACTCTGAGATCCTCCCGGATGACCGAGCTTCTCACCCTCTCGCTAAGGGCGAGCCCCGACACCCTGCGGAGGAACCACCACCCCGGTCTGCCAATCCAGAGGCACTGTCCCCGATGTCCACGCGATGTTGCAGAGACGTGTCAACCGGGACAGCCCCACAACATCCAGAGCCTTTAGGAACTCCGGGCGAATCTCATCCAGCCCTGGGGCCTTGCCACCGAGGAGCTTTTGAACCACCTCGGTGACCTCGACCCCAGAGATAGGAGAGCCCGCCTCAGAGAACCCAGACTCTGCTTCCTCATGGGAAGGCGTTCGGGGATTTCCGCCTCGACTGGCACCGACCACCTTACGGCCACAGCTCCGGTTGGCCGCCTCACCAATGGAGGAGCGGAACAAGGTCCGCTCGGACTCGATGTCCCCCCCCTACCTCAGAACATGAGCAAAGGAGATGGGAGTTGAAACTCCTTCTGAGAGAGGATTCTGCCAGACGTTCCCAGCAGACCCTCACAAGTGCACGTGTGGACACCCTTCTGCCCCGGGACATGGTGTTCGTTATGGACAATCCGGGGTGAGCACAAAAGTCCAATAACAGAACACCGCTCAGGTTCTCATCGGGGGCATGGGGATGGGGCGTTCCTCCTACTCTCACTGTCATTGCCCACGTGAGCATTGAAGTCCCCCAGCAGAACAATGGAGTCCCCAGCGGGAGCGCTCTCCAGCACCCCCTCCAAAACTCTTCTTCGTGTGCGCGGGGAACGCCGACTTCTCCCGAGCGGGGACGCCGAGACAGAACGGTGACGTGGAAGGGAATTTTAGCCCGATGTGGTTTTGTGGTCTAAAAGCGGTTCCCCAGACGGCAAGAAGTCTTTTCCGAAGCGAGTCGTTTTGAGACGACGCGGTCGCGCTTCCGGTAACCTTGCAAAACATTCGAGCTCGTTTCGGGAGGACTTGGGTGGCGGAACGCGATATTCGTGTGCGCGCTGTTGCGTGTGGAGATTATGGACACACGTGACACACGTGACGACCGTAAGCGTTCTCTGCCAGCGTTTTGGATCTTCACGCGTGGGTTCTGTCACAGATGCAAAATCTTTGCGGATTTCCAAACTCCTGGCCTTAGCCTCCATCAAGTCAAATATATTCCGTTATATTCGTTCCTTCGCACCGTCATGACGCCGAGGTGCTACTTATGACGAAATGAAACGCCTCAACTCACTGCAACATAGTTCCTTGACACCAGATGCCGCAAGATGGCAACAAAGCACCGTTTTTGTCTAAATGAAACTGCTCAACTGACTTCAACAGAGTCCCTTGGCACCAAAATAACAGCAAAGCACTACTTTTGTCAAAATTCTAACTCCTCAACTATATTCAACATAGTTCCTTGGCAACAAAATGATGCCAAAGCTCTACTTTTAAGGAATGTAAACTCCTCGACTCAGTTCACCATAGTTCCTTTGCTCCAAAACCGCGCCAAAGCAATACATTTGTCAAAATGAAACTCCACAACCCATTTCAACATGGTTCCCTGAAACCAACATGCCACAAGATGGCAGCAAAGAACTATTTTTGTCTAAATGAAACTCCAACTCACATCAACATAGTTTCTTGGCATGTAGGGGACACCTAGGGACTTATTTTGTCCAACTAAAACACCTCAGCTCACTTTAACATAGTTTATTGGCACCTAGATGACATCAAAGCACTACTTTTGTTCTAGTGAAACACCTGGGCTCACTTTAACATAATTCATTAGCACCTAAATGAGATCAAAGCACACTTCTGTCCAAATGAAATGCCTCAACTCACTTCAAGGTACATGTATTTACAGATGAAAACCACACAAAAATAACTTTTGGGAGTTTTGTTGTGGGAATTTTTTATTTTGTTCCCTCAACACACATAAATGTGCACGCACACACTAAGACAAAGAAGATAAAAGAGGGAAATTCAATCAAACTGTGTGTGTGCGCGCGTGTGCGTGCGTGTGAGAGGGCGGAGAGTCAATTGCGTAAGCTGATTGGCCGGTTCGCGTCCACAGGGGCTGCTCCGATTGGCTGCATGTGTGAACAATGGCACTATGATTGGCTGACAGCAGCACAATAGCCGTGTCTTTGGTCACGCGAGACCACAAAAAGCCGCTTGGGCGCGCCAAAGAGGTCACGAGGTCAGCGTTCGCTCGCCCACGCGTGCCTCTCGACTGCTTTTGTCATTTTCAAGCCAGTTGTCAGTTTCACCACCAAATATTAAGTATGCAACTTGTGATTTATTTGTGTTTGATCAATACAGCTAACGTGTTTTTGTTCCTTTTTGACTTAATGATTTAGTTTTTGTTTTACCGCCTGGGGTTTATATGTGCAAATGGCTCCCGTGCTCAAAGTCCTATTTTCAAAATGTTCTCGATGATTTCACGTTTGAGGCCGTAACAGCGAAGACGCAAACACATTTCTGAAAATCAGAACCAACGCTCACGACTTCGGAGCAAATGGCGGCGGCCCAGCGGAATCCACGTCTTTGTGTAACGCTAAAGACATAAGCGGCTTGGTAAACATGGTACGAGTTGCACATTTGCACGTGTCGCCCTTCAAACTCTGCGGATGAAAGTGCCTCAACGATCCAAACTCCTGTCTTGTTAACATCGGAATAACGGTAAAGACGAGCGAGAGTCGTGACCCTTTCACAAATTCGTACGTCTTCGTACGTTCATATCTCAGAAATAAATGACAGCATTTAGTTTTTGCTGTCTGCTATTGTGTGAATGCAAAATGGCTGCCTCATCACAGATCCCTCTGGTGCCGTGCAGCAACATCATCATGCGCTGTTGTTGTTTGTTTACATGCGCGCTAAACATGTTTTCATCTTTTGACGGCGTTTAGCGGACACAAACGTCACAGGCGAGCGCTACATCAAAAAGAAGCAAGAAGCTGCGGCCTCGCGTCAGGTGAGTGAGTGCAGGTGTGCGCGGGGGGGGGGAACCTGACGTCGCGCCACGCCTCCTTTTCGTCTTCCTCCTTCTTCTTCCTCGCGTCTGCGCTCGCTGCACTCGCGTCTCGGCAAAGTTCAAGTTGGACAAGACTTGAGATGACGCCGTCCGGCAGCAGGTCACTTGTGTTTGATTTCTTCGCGCAAGTTTGTGTGCCGCACAAAAAGAGACGTTCATTTCATTTTTGGGACGTGCAAATGTTTGACGTTGGCTTCCTGCTTGGTGCGTGCGTGCGTGCGCGTGTGCGTTTGACCCGGCCAAAACTCAACTTCCTGTTGGTGCCGCTTTTAAGTACACGTTTTGGCGTGTGTATTGTGTTGTTATGTAGTCTGTAATGTTCTTTTGGTATGTAGTGTGTAGTGTCATATTGTGCTGTGTAATCATGTTGTCGTGTGTAACATTGTGTTGTCTTGTAGTGTAGTGCTGTGATGTTAGCTGGTGTGTAATGTTGTCGTATGTAATATTGTTTAGTGTTTAATATTCTGTAGTGTAGTGTTGTGTGCAATAGTGTAATGTCGTTGTGTGTAACTGTTGTTGTCATGTATAATATTGTGTTGTGTGTAATGTTGCAATGTTGTGTAGTCCTATGTTGTGTGACCGAAGGGCCTCCTTTGCGCAGCGCCGGAGAACCGGTTTGCCTCAAAGTGCAGCGTGCGCACGATCGTGTGTGCGTGCGCGCGAGAGAATGTGTGCGTGCGCGCGGAGAGTATGTGCACGCGCGTGCCAAGCAGCCTATTTGTTTAGGAAGGGTGGGAGCCTCTGTCGCCATGGTAACTGGGCCAGGCGTCACCCTGCTCATGACAACGTGAAAGTTTGTTTGAGGGGCCGTTAGGGACATTATTCAGGATTAGCGCTCACACTAACAATTCAAATGCTTTCACACGCACACAAACTACTGAAAGGCTCTCATACACACATCTCAAACACTCTCATACGCACAAGTCTTGCTCTCATTACCACTAATGCGTGTGAAAGCATTTGAATAGCGAGTGTGAGAGCTAATCCTGAATGATGTCCCTAACGACCCCTCAGAAATTTGCCAGCAGCTGCCTGGTGGCTTCCAAAATTCCAAATTCCAAAACACGTGAGCCTCATTAGTTTTGACTAGAAATAAAACGTCTAGGTAAGATTTTGAGTTTTTGTTATTTACGCATTGTAAACCAATAAAAAATGTTAAAAACAGCTCAAGAACAAATCTATTAATCTATCTGTCATTTGAACGGTCTGCAAAGTTGTCGTAAAACAATTCCTCGTTCTGCAGGAGCCGTGCGGCATTTTGTCGCCTCAAGATAAAAAGTCCGGATTTTTGTTGTTGTTGAGCAACGGCGAGTGAAAATCGTAAGCCTGTTTTATTAAACATGGAAGCTGAGTTTGTGAGCTACAGTATCAAGCTTCCCAACAACAAGCCCAGTGTTAGCGTTGCGGCACAATGGCGACCGACTGAATAGCGGGCGTCTCGCGGCGTCGGGTGTCGTGTGACCGCGGCCTGTCACCTGAGCGCCGGTCAACAAACAAAAGCGGTTGTCGTCACGGCGACGCACGCTCAATGGACTCCTTGTGAGTCCAGGAGACGAGGTAGCGCGCGTCGAGTCGGATGCCGCCGATTGCCAACAACGTTCGAGCCGTGAGAGCTCGTCAGGTGGGAAACGACCCAATTTCACCTACTGAAAATGAATATTTATCTACTCCAAATATTGTTTTTTTGTCGTCGTCAGCGACGTGTAGTCACAGGCAGGACAATGAAATGCTCCTCCACTAGGTGGCAGAAGGTACCATTAACATTGGTGATGTGAGGCTAAAAACCGCAAACTCTGCTATTTTTTTTTTTCAAAACGATGACCTTATTCACAGTTTTGGCGCTCAGGCCAAAGCGACGGTGACATCCCAGTGTTAAGGAAGGGTTCAAGTGAGTTTAGGAGCTTCATTTAGACAAAAGTAGTGCTTTGCTGCCATCGTGTGGCTTCAGTCAATTACAGTACATGGCATTAGAGACGTGTGTATATATATGTATATACATTTATTATTAATTTACATTAATTTTAAATGTGTGCTTGTTTTCATGTGCTTGACTGACTCAACATTAGCTGTTAGCTTGAAGAACCAGCTGCTAGTGAAAGCTAACATATTGAATTCACACGAGCACGTTCACTGCGTAGTACGCCGTTCCTTGCGCAAACGAATCACCCATCGTTACTCGTACATCGCTCCTTAGCGGATCGCGAACGAATCACTGTTCGCTTAAGTCCCTCCCCCGCCTGCACAGCGCTGGCTGCTCATTGGTCGTTCGCCGCAGCGAGTAACAACGCTGGCGAATCGCATGGCAGTACGGTTAATGAAGTCCCGCCCCCGCCTGCACGCTGGCTGCTCATTGGTCATTCGCCGAATGTCGACGATGTTGGGTATGTGCTTGTCTTCTGTGTGCGGTTGGCGGCCTCAAGTGGACAAATAAAATACATGCACCTCCTCCTAAAGTGCAGTTCCAAACTGCTATTGAATTGCATGTATGCAACTGACCAACTAAAGTCATTAGTGCTCTGCTGACTTCCTGGTCGCGTCACAGTGTCCTGATCATGTCTGACCTCAGGTCAGATCAAACCAAAGCCTGCACGGCTTTCATCACGGATAATATTATGATAAGAATAAATAATTTTTCTCATTTTAGTTCAATCCTACCGGCGTAGATTTGGGTCAGAATCAGACAAAAATGATTCCTGACACCTTCACTAAAAGTGACAGAAGCACCAAAAACTCTTCTGACATGTGACCCAGTTTTATAAATACCAGATTGGAGGGTTTTCGACGAGAGATATGTGCTCACGCGGTCTTTGAGGTGTCTACACATTGAGCGGAGCGTTCCGAGCACACCCTGAAAAGACCCATGACACGCCGGAGACACGGTGTCCCGTCTGGCCCGGGGGAAGGCGGAAGAAGCGGCCGGGGAGAGGGGAGTCCGGGCTGCCGTGACGCGCAACACGCGCACCAGTCTAAAGCTTCCGACCCGACGGGCAGCTCGCGTGTCGTCACCACGATGACTCAAAGAATGACATCGCTGATAGGAATTAGCAAACATCGCCACACAACACAAAGATAGCTGGAAGGAAGACCTGCACCAAGGCCTCCTCCAGCGCTAGCCTCCGCCATGCTAGCTTAGCAGTTAACGTACGAGAAGCGCTGGTTGCAAGTCGCAGTAATTCTCCGCTCCGGTATTGCGCTTTACAAAGTGAAGGAACGCAAGTCGTGTCTGCTGAGGTAACTCCGCACCGACTCACTGTTGCCCCCGAAGGCAACGAGCGGCGGCGGCGCGCTACTGCAGCGTCTCACCGCGACCTCTTCTCCAGACGTTGACGGCGCGCTGATGTCATGTCTGGGTCAGACACGCCCCCTTCGCACCGCCACGACGATGTCGCCGCCCGGACCGAAGACCACGTGACCCCGGAGGAGTCGACGGACACCTGGAACCTGCCGGGGTGCGAGCGGTGAGTTTGATCGACACCTGAGACGACGCGTCGAACGCCCACGTCGCTTCCTGTTGCAGGCTGGAGAGACGATGGCTGCTTTGGCACGGCTTCATGAAGGAACACGCCCACCTGGACGCTTGGCTACGATTGGCCGAGCACGCCGTGGCCTCCCACAACTGGAGCCGGGTCACCTACGCCGGAGCCAAGGATGCCGTCAGGAGGTTTGAGGTGAGGAACGCAGCTCGTTTGTGTGTGTCTGTGGGTTCATGTGGGTGTCGTGTGTACTTGTGTACATTTCTGCGTACACGTGTATGTGCTCATGTTCGCATATGTGGGTGTGTGTTGATGTGCACGTACTGGTGTGCGTTTATGTGTGCGTGTTTGTGTACCAGAGGCTGCGGTGCGAGGCAGCATCTCATCTGGTTCATCTGGACACGCTGGCCCAGAGGAACCGGACCCTCACCTTGCTGTTCCGGGGCGCCATGCGGTCCCGCCTGCTTGATGCCGCCCGGGACTGCGGACACAGATGGGACCGCCTCAACGTCAAACTGGAGTCCATCAGCGGAAGACTCAAGGTCGCGGAACAGAACCCGGAAGGAGCTAAACAGGACCGTGAGGAATGTTGTCTAAAAAGCAGCGGGACCTCTTTCAGGGTTTGGTGTGCGAGTGGGAGGAGTTTGAGGAGGAGATGGAGGAGTTGGCCGTGTGGTTGGCTGAGATGGAAGTTCAACTCGTGGAGGTCCAACACGTGACGGGGAACGAGTGCGACAAACTCGGACAACTGCAGGTGCGTTTATGACAACTCGTGTAATGTGGCCTCACTGACTCCGCCACTAGACCAGACTTTGTCGGAACCAAGTAGACCAGAATGAATCTGACCAAACCCTTTTGGCCCAACTGAATCTACCAGTCTAAACCGGAATCCGATATTGACGAGTGCCGCTTCTCTTTAAATGGACTCTTGTGCCGTCGCAATGAACATAGTCTGGTGCCGGTGGTACGATGTGATCAATGTTGCCCACTCGCCATCCATTGCAGCCTGCTCACCCTGGAAGGGGCATCCTCCTCCCCCACCCCCCGACCCCCATCTGCGGTCCCTTCGCAGGGTTTTTTCCCCCAAGCGGGGTTTTGAGTTTTTCCTTGCCCGAATTGGGGGATGTTGTCGATCAGCTAACTGTGGGCCTCTGAAGCCCTTTGAGACGCTTTTGTGATTAAAGGGCGAAACAAATAGACTTGACTTGACTGATAGACCCGACTGAATCTGACCGGACCTGGCTCTAGCCCTGGAGCTGAATCTTGACTATAGTCTAAACTTGACTCAAGTGGACTTGAATGGGCCGAACTGGATCCAACTGTACATGACTGGCACCGGACCCAATTGGAACCAACTTGACCCGACTCCACCACTAGACCAGACTGGACCCGACTAAACCCAACTGCACCGGCTCCACCACTGGACCAGATTTGGCCCAACTAAATCTGACTAGTCTAAACATTACCCAAGTGGACCCGAACCGAGCTGACTCCAGCACTGGAACCGACCGCGCCTGACCGGATCCAAGTGGACCTTGGTTGGATCGGGCTTCATTGAACGGGGCAAACGGTCAAACGCGCAAATACAAAATGGAGCCGCTGTGGGCCGCACTTCCCGAAGCGGCTAGCGCGAGTCAACGTCCGAGCGTATTGAGCGTGTACGTTTGTGCAGTCGTTCCAGCGGAGCGTGTGCGTGAAGTGCGCTCGCGTCAACGGCGTGTTGGAGCGTGGCGAGGCGCTGATCCAGCGCGGCGCGGCGTGCGACGCTCAGCGTGCGGAGCGCCGCCTGCTGGAGCTTCTGCGCCGATGCGGGCGCGTCTACGACAGCATCGGACGCGCGCACACGCGACTCCTCAGCATGAGGCTGGTGCGCACTCGACGCACGCATTTCTGTGTACGCCTTCGTGTCGATGTCCCGTCTCTTCCGCTTCCTCTCTTCATCGAGCTCCTCTTCAGGTCTTTGAGGATGACTTCCTGCTGACTCCGCCTCCAGATTCCGGCTGTCCGTCCGAGACTTTGTTTGAGGAGGAGGGAGCGCTTGACAAAGTCCACCGGGACCTCCCCGTCGGTCCTCAAGGTCAGCATGTCCGTTAGCGACGCCGACCGCGATGAGGATGATGAGCGCAAAGTCAACGTTCTTCTTCTTCTTTTCCCGTCAGACGGCCGTCATCGTCCGCCTTCGCCGTCCTCGCCTTTCCACGACCACTTGGGTCTGGAGTGGGACCCCTCGGTGGACGTGGGACGCTCCGTCTCCTGCGGCGACTTCTCCTACGACGGAGCCGGCGCAGGTGGGAAATGCCGGGAAGTTCTGGCGAGGCACTTCCTGTTTGTCCCTCACCGCCTCGGAGTGAATAAAACCTCGGGAATGTTGAGTGCCTCTTCAGACATAAAATCATGACAAATCCAAGATGTCACATGACTAATGTGAACTAAAAATGTTTTTGAAAAATCAAACCAAACAAAATCAGACATCAAGTACGGCTTGTTTACTGAAACGTTTCATTTACGAAAACATCAAAGGTGTCAAGTGTGGATTGTTTTCCAGAAACGTCAAAGACGTTATGGATGTCTTTATGCATGTGAACACTTACAAAAAGATTTGTGGACTTTTTTTTTTCTTCTAAACTTCAAATACAACGTGGAATGTTAAAAAAAACAAAGATGTCAAATGCGTCAAGTGGAAGGTTTACTAAAACATCAAACAGGAAGTGTGAAATGTTGATTAAAATCTGATGCGTCACAAAATCGACGACGTTGCGTACGTTTCCTAACACTTCAAAGACGTCACATGCTGAATTATTACTAAAAGTCGTCACGTGTCGCAACATTTACTGACGCGTCAAAGTACTTTGGCTGTGCAGGTCATCGAGAAACCACGAAGAGGCGGAGCTACATCAGTTCCCTCGGCTCTGATGTCATCAGTAGTGACATCATCAGGCAGGAGGATGCGCCGGTGAGCCGCTCGGGTTTGAGCAGAGCGTCTGCGTGACAACAAGTGACGCGATTGACGCGTCTTTCCTTTCGTTTGCGCGCAGCACTTCAGCGCATCGCCAGCTCTCCCTGACGCAACGAGCACTCCTGCGGAGCGCCGGGTCACCTCCGCGCCAGAACACGACGGCGAGCCCGGCGGCTCCGACGGGCGCGTGAGGGCGTGGCTGGGAGTCCAGAGCCCCGTCCGTCCGTCCTGCTGTAAAGCCGTGCAGACGGACAGTCAGGTTAGCTGCTGCAGTTGGCGTTCAACAATACGGCTAACGTCAGAGGTCTGGAAAATCGTTAAGTTCCGACATTAGCTCCGTTGGGTTACAAAGTTGGCTTCCGGCATCTCCGCCAATGTTGGATTCCAAAGTTAGCCTCTGTTAGATTTTTCTGACGTGAACTTCCGATGTTATGCCTAAGTTTAAAGATAAGGGAGACCAATGTTCGTTTCCAACGCTGGCTTGAACGTTAGCTTCCGAAGTTAGCTTCCAATGCTACAGTGTTATTGCTGTCCAATTTTGGCATCATCGATACCTTCAGAAGTTAGCTTCTAGCATTACAGCTAGGCGTCGACATGTCGGCCATGCTGGTTTACGCGCGTGGCCTCGACGACGTTCGTGTTCGGTGTTTGGCCGTCACCAAACAAGATCCGGCGAATCCTGTCGCTCGCGTCTCCAGTTGCCACGGCGACCGCAGCGCCGACATCTCTCTGGCTTTGGCCGGGTCGCCGTCGCCTGGCCTCGAGGACGAGGGCTCGCCGCCGGGCGCGGATCGGCGAATCGGGTCACCGAGTGACGATGTCGTCGTCAAAAAGAAATTGATGTGTTTCAGACTGAAAATGAGGAGGAGGAGGGGGAGAAGGAAGATGAAGAGGACGAAGAGTCCTGCTGCGATGGAGCAGAACAAAGGTGACGGTCCTGAAAATTACACGCACGCACACATTGTAAAAAAATCTTGAAAGGTCGCTCGCGCACTGCAAACAAACTTCTTAAACACACGCTCGGTGTAAACGAAACTCCATTTTACACGTATTGTAAACAAACATATATTATATATAACATATTTCACACCCATTGTTGTAAAAAGTTCACAAATTTTGTAAACCACTCTCCAAAATTCAATTTCACACGTTTTGAACAAAACCGCCAATTTCACACACTTTTAAATTCATAATACATTGACGAGACACTTTGTTGAAAAAGGTTTTTACCTTTGAAACAATTTCATACATTTTGAACAAATCAAAAAATGTCACACACATTGTGGACAAACCTCAGTTTGTGCAAACTTACAAAATGTAAACAAAACCTTAATTTCACACATCGGTTGTTAAAAAAACAACTTAAAATTTCACAAAAGCATTGCAAACAAACCTCCACGTTTGTCACACATTGTGACGCAATCTCAGAAACTCGCTCACACATTGTCGGCAAATCTTCACATTTCAAACCCAACCTGAAGAAACCTACAAACTTTTTTTATTTATTTATGTATTTCACACACGCTGTGGACACCCATCGTAAAAGAAAACTTTTCAAATGAATTTCACATGCATTGTCAACAAGCTAAAACGCGAACAACAAAGTGTGAAATGCCACCCGGCAGAAGCTCCGAGGCCCGACGGGCCGCCAGGCGCCTCCTGCTGGCCGCCGTCACGTCTCTGCTGGCCTGCCTCCTCTGGAGCTGCCTGGAGCCGTCGTGGCGCCGCGGCGCGCCGGGCAACTTGCACCTCAGCTACGTCAACGGCCCCCCGCCCACCTGACCTGAATGACGTTTTGGGACGTAGTCGTCGCGCGTCAAGAGGTACTAACCCGATCGAATTGTTTGGTTTGTCCAACTTGTAGCACTTTCCGAAAACAACGTAGCATTGTTAGCTGCTCAAGTTTTGACTCCATCTTGGAGATTTTCAGGGGAAGATTTGGGAATTGTAGCAACGAGATTTGTCGTAAAAGGTCCGAATAAACGTATGTTGCATATTAGTCGCTAACATCCGCTGATCTATTTGTGCGCGCTTTTATTGCGAGCTCGATGCTAACTAGCATGTTTTAGCTGGCTGACTCCAAATCGGATTTCCTTGTAATCAAGCGCAGGTTCTTTTCAATGTCGCTGGGGATTTTATGTGCCCGTTTGCGAGTGCGTTGAAGAGCCTTGATGATTTTCATGAATTAAAAACATTTTTTTTGTTTTGATGCTTGTAAAATGTCAATCAAATGATTTCTTGTACTGTATGAAAACAGGCACGCATTTGTACAAAGGTTAACCAAATAAAATGTACTGAACATTTCCTGACTTGTGTGTGTATGCGTGTGCGCGCACGTTAGGTGAGATTATTGTGTATCGTGCCACGCTCACGTGTCTGCAGAAGGCATCGTCATGGCGATTGGTGACACTGTTAATACATTAAGTGGAGATTAACGCCACTGCGTGTGTGTGTGCGTGTGTGTGTGTATGCGCGCGCGGGTTAATCAACGGACACGGTTTGCATCAAATCGAGTTTGCGGCTGCTGTTGCGTCACAAAAGCGCCAACGTTCCCGCGCAAGGAATTCGGGACGTTTGTTTGGCGTGAATGCGGAGGTTGTCCCAGCAATTAGACACATCCCATCTTCATCAGGCCGCCGCCTTTGTCCCCCCCCGCATCGACTTCTTCGACCACTCGCGTTAAAAACGTCATCGAGGGCGCACGCAGACGGAGCGACTGCTAATCACTTAGCTGGCACTGACACGAGAGAGAGGATGAAAAGAAGTGTTTTTACCGCAGACTACCTCAGACCTCGCTCTCTCCGGCGACGTTGGCGCTGCGGGGCCTGATGGCCAATTTGTTGTGTTTTTGTTTTCCGTTCCCCCCTCATTCAATCCGACGTTCACATTTGCAAAAACAAACGCGACGTCCCGTGACGTCACTCAGAAAACAGGACGTGACGTTGCGCCTGCGCACACACCGGGCGCCGCGTTGACGGAGATCAATATGGCCGAGGATTTTGTGCAGCCTTCCAATTCCTTTTTTCACCGCTGACTGTTTTGTGCTCCTTTGCTTTTTTTGCGCGACGTTCATCGTCTAAATCGTATCCGATTTATTTCCACATCCGAAAGAGTACGTGGCTCTGACTTGGATAAGAACAAAATTGCAGTTGAACTGTTTACATTGACGTGAAAAAAATCAAATGCGTGTCACGTTGGGCAAGATAATCGGAATTGACCCGCGGTGTGACCATTCGAGCCTTTGTCGTCTCTTAGCAACAGAGCGGAGGGATTCGAACCCGCGGCCGTTAAGAAGCATGTCACTCAATTTGTGTGTATATTATTAGTTTTGTTATGTTATTGATATTAGTGCTATATTACACACCGTGATGCACAAAATGTATAGTTTGATATTTTTTCAATACCCCTTTTTAACTTGGGAGTTTATTGAACTTTTGTTCCGAGTCAAAAGTCCACTTTTTGAATGCAGCGATATCGGTCTCATTTTTTAAAACAAACACACCCCATCCTTGACATGAAAACAATTTTAGAACCACGGTTCTCTGGTGTACAATTTGTTCAAGTTCATGTTTTCTAATGTTATGTGGATGTAAGTTGCTGGACCAATAATTGTTTTTTGCTGAGGATAAAGAACATATGCATGCCTGTGAGTATTGCAATGTTGTCCGTCCACGTGTGTTGCTCCAGTATTTGTGTTCAAATGTGTGTTTATTCGCAGGCGTCAAATTGGGACAAAGTCGCAGGCCAAACTCGATATTTCTTGAAAATTGAGCATGTTAAACCTTATCATACAAAAAGGAAATGAACTTTTGCTTCAAAACGGAATCTGGCGCAAGCAAACTTGAATATTATAAATGCACGAGAAATGAAATTTGCAAGAAAAGGCTGCTATTTGTGTCCTTTTGAACTCCTTCCAACCATTTTCTGAGCCGCTTCTCCTCCCAGCTATCGTCGGGCGAGAGGCGGGGTACGCCCCGAACCGGTCGCCAGCCAATCGCACGGCACATAGAAACAAACAACCGTTGGCGCTCACATTCACACCTACGGGCAATTTAGTCTTCAATCAACCTAGCACGCATGTTTTGGGGATGTGGGAGGAGGAAAGCCACGCAGGCACGGGGACAACATGCAAACTCCACACAAGCGTGGCCGGGATTGGAACCCCGGTCCTCAGAAGTGTGAGGCAGATGTGCTAACCAATCTTCCACCGTGCCGCTTTTGAAATCGATCAATTATTTTGTCTCTCTCTGGAAAAAAGAAAAAGTAGGAACGTCCTTCAATGAAAATCAAACCTTAAAACTCGGCGGCCTCGGAGTAGAAATGAGGAGACGCTAGCGACAGAAAAGGAGGCGGCGCTCGCCGACACGCTAGCAAAGCGTTGCGGCACATGCGCTGTATACCCGCAGGCCAGCTTTACACATTTGGTAGGGTCCAGATTTGGGCCACGGGCCGGAGTTTGACACGCCTTATAACGTGTAGCTATTTCGGCTTTTCGTTAGCATGTCGATGGCATTTTCCATTTATGTTAGCATTTAGCTAGCAGAGGCAACGCGCTTTTGAAAGGCACAACGTGTAACTCCGCCTTTTCTCCACTTTTGACTTCCTGAAGACGTCCCAATACTTTTGCCCGTGTTGTTGTCTGTTGTCATGACAACAGCACACGCTCAAGCCGGCAAAGGGTCGCCGTCGTCGTGGCGATGAGTATCGCAATGCCAAGGAGGCGGGGTTATTACGTCACTGGGAAAGTTTTCATCACGCCGGCTAATCGGCCAGGACGCTTGCTATTGGCCCCCGCGGCGACGGCGCTTTGCCACACAGGACGGGATTATGGGAAGGGGGCGGGGGGTCACCAATGGTTTTTTTCTGCTAGCAAATCATTGGTTTCTCTCATAAGTTTAAAGGAGACATCTTCATCTTCCTCTCTTTCATCCTTTCCTCTTTGGCTCCTCCCTCCGACTTCCCGTCGCCTCGCGCGTGTGCGTCCGTTCGGCTGCCTGCCTCGTTTCCGCTTTTCCATCCTTTCTCCCGTTTTCCATCCCTTCTTCCCGCTGTCCTGCGCTCCCACGTCGTCGTCGCCTTCTCCTCTGGCCTTCATCTTCCTCCTCCTCCGCCCGGCGGCGGCCGAGGTCATCGGCTACGGTAGGAGTTCATTTGGGCTAAAGGCCGCCGCTCTCGGCCAATCGGCGATGGATAATCAAAAATGAGAAAATGACTTCAAGTGCTAATCAGGATTTGGCCGGTTTTGCAAACCGCATTTGTATTGTGAACAATACAAGATGATTTTTGACCTTCATTCTGTGTTGTTTTGCAGGAAGTCGTTTTGTTTAGTGTTGAAGGTCTGGAGAAAGCGGGCGGAGCTTTCGAGAAACGTCTTTGAATCAAGCAGAAAAGCGCCGTCTTTCATTCGCTCGCTGCCGACTTTCTCTCTCTGCTCTCCGTCAATGTCGCTCGCCCTCTCCCAATCCGACTCTTCGTCTTCATCTCGTGCTCAGGCCGCACACGCGCACACGCACGCAGCCGTCGCTGCTTTCGCTTTGCTGACATCCAGATGACATTGGACTGCGCACGCATGACCAAATATTTAGTTGGAGCACGACTTGATGACGTCATCATCCACTACTGACGGTGTATTTGATGATGAGGAGGAGGAGGAGGAGGAGGAGGAGGAGGAGGAGGAGGAGGAGGTCGATGTCAGGTCCAATCGTCTTCAAATCAAAGTGGAACATCAACAACAAGCACACAAATGTGTTCTTATTTCTTCCTCCTCTTTTTTTTTTTTTTTCTTCTTTCTACCATTCAGCGACTGTCATTGGCTGAAAATTGATCGCCAGATCAACATTTAGCCAATGTTGAAATTGGCAAAATTTCACGTTGATTTAGCCAGCAGGCGAACTTTTAGATGTTTGTGATGAAAATCTTCCAACGTGGACATTCAGCAAATATGAAGTCCCAGAAGATGTTTTGGACATTTGGAGCACAAGAAAAAGCAGTCGCAATTTTGCTGGACATTTTCCTTTGAGCGGCACTCGGCGGACATTGAGATTTCCGGGGGCGCTTCTAGGACAAGAGGTTTCGGGCCGTCGATCTCGCGGCCGGGCCGGAGCAATTTCACCGTTCGCTACATTTGAATGCAATTTCATCTTTCACTTTTCTGAACACTTTTTGGGTAAATTCTGCGACGGCAACCGAGCCAATTCCTCCGACGGACAACGGCTCGCTCCTCTCGTTCCGATTCGAGCGGACGACGGCGCCGAAGGTTTCCGAGCTAGGAAGCGCTAACGAGAGCCGCGTCGCTATTCAGCGCCGGGACAAAACATTTGCCCAGGCCGGGCGGGTGATTTCTTTGATTGATGTTTTCTCTTTTGCTGTATTTTGCTTGTTGACTTGTTATGTTTCAACATAGTCCTTTTCTAGCTTGTTTAAAAAGGTCATAGGTCATCTGATCAATAACGTTAAAGACACTTTACGAACGTAGCACTTTTTTTTGGACGCCGCGTTGTTTTTCTCCAGGTAAACGTCTCCCGCGCGGAAACAACCGCGCTTCAAGTTGTATTTGCAAAACGTTATTGACCATCTTCAATTTGAGCCATCCAACGTAAACGCGGTTCTTAAACGTCACGCATACCTCTGGTGTATTGCAACAACATCGTGTGACATTAACGGTAAAGACATTTTGAGTGACATTTGTAGAAGACAGAAAAAAAGGGGACTCTTTGGGTTTGTTTTCTTGGAAAAGAGAAGAACAATCTGATTGATCCCAAAATGTCCTCGGCGACATTTTCCAAATGGGAAACTTCATTTGGGAAACCTAACGGCAAAGACATTTTTTCTTCGCCGCAATGATGAGCTTTTGATGGATAACAACTGGCAATAATTCCAATCGACCGATCGGGTCGAGTCTTTACCGTGATGTGAAAACGAAACTAAACAAATAACAAGTTGTGGAATTTGGGCTCGTCTGCTGCGAAGCTTCCGGACGAGGCCGACGTGGACGTTGGGAGGAATTGTGGGAGATTCTTCAGCTCCCGTTGCAAAGGGTCAGACCCCCCCAGCCCCCCCTGACCCCTCAGCCCCCCCAGCCCAGCCAAGCGCTCCCTCTTTTCATAGTCAGCCTGATGCTTCGCTCCTATTGTTCTCTCGTGCACGCGCACAAACAATGGCGTCAATGAAGAAGCCATGGGGGGGGTGGGGGGTTACGTGGGAAGGGGGGGGGGGGGCGCATTTTGTTGTCTCCACACAAATTCTTCGTTTATTTTTAGCGCGCACATTGGAGAAGATGATCACAAGGCCCCCCCTCCATATGGAGATAATCTTCAAATTTTTGAGGGGCGGGGCCTCCGGTGGTCTTCGTCGTTGCTAGGGGCAACCATAGGGTAGCGTGCGCGCGCGTAAGACTTGCCCATGTCCCGCTGTTTGCGACCCCTCGCGCCCATTTGAGGAGAGGGGAGGAGGGGGGGGGGCATAGACAACGAGAGGGGAGGGGGAGAGGAGAGAGAGAGAGACAGAGCGAGAGCGCGCGCGCGAGCGAGCGAGGACGTCTGGGAGGATTTGTCGTCTTTCGCAGTCCGCCACACAACAAGCTGATTATTCCTCCGCACCGAACGGATTTACACGCACGGAAGCAGGTGAGTTTGTCTTTTTTTTTTTTTAAATGATTATTTCCGTGCGTTCATCTTTGCCCCCCCCCCTCCCCCCCTTCTCAGGCGGGGGGGCAGGTGAGGCTACAGGTCCTCCTCCTCCTCGTCATGGCGACAAAGCAGACAAGCGTGCGCCTTCTGATGCTTCGCACACATTTTGGGGTCTCCTTCGCGCGGCGGAGGGGCACAATCGAGTGCTGCGGCCGGTTGTTGCTGTCTGGCGACGTTTGCCCCAAAATGTGCGCGTCACAATGATTTTCCTTTTTCTTCAGCGAGGCACGTGCGCGTCTGTCATACATGTGCGCGCGTGCGCGAGGACGCAAAAATCCCTCACGCGAACGCACCAACTTGTTTGACAATAAAATGCAAAAAAAAAAAAAAAGCGGACAACACAACGAAGGCAAGAATGACAGCGTGCGTATGTGTGTGCGCGTGCACAAAGACAGACAGAAGGGAGCGCGCCAGGGGAGGGAGGGGGGGCGGGGTGGTTGGGCTGGGGGTCTCTGGCATTTTCTATGACCAAATGACAGACGTATTGAAATTTGGAATCAGATTTGCTGGAGTTGAGTTGACGCCGCACGGCCGCGCGCGCGCACAAGAGACAAGGAGGCCTCTTGTTGGGAATTTGGCGCTTCACTTGTTTTGTTCAATGAGAAATTCACTGGGAGCCCCCCACCCCCAAAGCCGCTTCCCGCCCATTTCGACACCCGCTATCGCCGCTTCGCTCGTCGCAATAATCCGAATGTTGTCCCTATTCCAAATGTTCATCCTGCGCGGCACAAGCCTTTATGGGGGGAACCCGATTTGCCCCCCACCCTCAGCTTGACTCGAGTGCTCCCAAAGACTTTGATTTCGCTCGCATATGATTGAAATGTGACAAACAGACGTCGTTTTCTCCTTTTCCACAAAAATGAAACACAAGCTAGCGTAAGAAATTGGAGTTGTGTGCGACTGATGTAGAAATTGCAACGGCGGACATTCAAAGGAGCTTTTTGACTGTGTGAACTTCGCGCCTCAGCAAATTGTCTAATTCGCAATCTTTGTGTGTGTGGAAGCGGTCCGTCATTTGCCCCCAAAACTCGGCCATTTGCCGTTTGCCAATATTGTACACCCAAAAACTGTCAATTGACTTCAATGGAACAAGATGATGATGATGAAGATGATGATGATGCAAACTGGCCTCATTTCCAAGAGAAGGGAAAATTCAAAACTGGCTCATACCTCAATGTGCCGCCATATTGAATATTATTGAAGTGCGTTGAGGAGTTTCATTTGGATCCCCCTGAAAATTGCTTTAGCGCCATCCGGTGGCCACTTGCTGAACTGATTAGTTGCAGATCGTTTTTTTTGTTAGTCTGCTTGCGTGTGTCGATTTGAACGCTTTTGTTTCGTGGCGCGGCCCAGAGCGCCTCAAGTCGCTAAAAGGCGTCCTCGGTCGCCATCTTCCAAGTTTGCAAAATGGAGGAGAGGACATTGTGTGCGTGTGTGAAGGGAGGGGGGGGGGGGGGTGGGGCCTGGTTAGAAATGCAAATTGCTTTCTTTTCCGTCTTCAGCGGGACTGGAGCACCTGCTGTCTCCAGCGTGACCGCCCCCCCCTGCGCCCAAAAACCGCCCCCCCCACATGCACACCCCAAAACTCCATTTTGACAAAAGGGAGCAAGGAAACAAGAAAGGAAGGAGCGAAGAAGGCAAGACGAAGTTTGTGGCGAGCCGTAACTCGTCGGTCAGCAAACTCATCGGCAATAAATAACGTCGTGTCATTTCAGAGAGTATTATTTATTATTTACGAATATCATTATTATTACTTCGGAGAGACTCCCGTAGAGCTGAAGCCGCTTTGGCCAAATACGGCGGACCCCGTGTACCCGTTCACATATTTGACGATATTTTGCAATATTTTCAGTTCATTTTAATTGGCAAAAAAAACAAAACAGTTCAATGTAATCGGTGTAATTATCGGTGGATTTTGGCTGTTCAGCGTCCGGCCCGCAAACAGCGAGGGTAGGTCGGCGCTTTTTCCGTGTATGAATTGTCGATTTCTGTTCTTTTTGGGCTTTGAGTTGCGAGCGCAAACTCGAGATACGAGCGCCGTATGGCACTTTTGGCAGACGCAATCGGTCGATATTCTTCCCAAAAGAGGCTTCAAGCTGTTTATGCTCACACTAAACATTAAAACAGACAATTGCACTTTGTGTATTTCAAAGCCTAGCCCCTGCTAGCTGAATGCTAACATACAATGGGAAAGTCCATAGGCACGCGGGCTAACAATTAGCATCTACAGTGCAACCTCCATTTACCAACTCAATTAGTTCTTGAAGGGGATTTCTAAATTGAAAAGTTTGTACATTGAACATCGTTTTCCCTTGCCACGCAAACGCCTTTGCTTTTCTCGGCCGCATAATGAGCTAGCAAAACGCAAAAAGAGCGGCGAAACACACGGGAAAGTCGCACGACTAAGCGAAGCGGCGACCGACGGCCGCGCCGCAAAATGGACGAATGGAACGTTTGCGCGCTGCAATAAGGTTCGACCGTCGGGCAATATTTTGGTTCGGTCTGTGTTTCGGAAATGGATAATCCGCTAGAAGAGAAATGTCATGTGACTTCCTGCGTACGCTTCGCTAACACTCATAAGTCGATTGTCGGAAGCTAAAGTTGCAAAAATCTTGTTTTCTTGATGGCCGGTGTCTTCGGACAAAAGGTAAACACACGGCTGCCATTTATTCACACTAAACTGATTAATAATAATAATAATAATAATAATAAATATAATATGAGCCTTTTGTCATCGTTGGTGGCTCTGTGGTGCCATCTTATGTTTAAAAAAGACATCGTCGACGTTTAAACTTCCGACACGCGCTTTGAAGAACGGTCTCCTTCGCCGTTCGCCCGAGCGAGGCGGAAGCGCTTTCACCTGATTCGCCGAACGCGCAAGTGGGTCGAGCAGCTTTTGGATTGCACAAAAAAACAGAGAAACTGACAATCGTTCCGCTCATGACGTTTGTTTTGAAACCGTCGCCAGGAGTTGGCGAAATATAGCGTCGGGTTTGTGAACGAGCTCGTCTGTGTTTGCGGCCACGTTGTTGGTGCTAGCGCCGCGCATCCGCCAAAGCGAATAGGATGAAATTTGCTTGAGGACGATGGTGACGGACGGACGTGCGGCAGAGGAACAAGACGCGGCCTGTGGCGGGGAAGACAAGGCCGCGATTGTGGGAGCGGGCGCCCACTGGGCCGTCGCATGCCGGTCACGCGCTTCTCGTCTTCTCGTCGGCGGGAAGACGAGCCCGGCGTCGAGACGAACAAGAGTCGCGCGCTCGTTTGTTGACCTTTGCGTGTTGCCTTTGTCGTGCGCAAGAGGGAGGACGCGTTTGTTTTTGGGAAGTGGGAACTTGTGCCGTTGGTAACCCCGCCCGAGCGAGTGTCGTCGTCGCGTCCCCGGGAAAGACGCTTGACCCACATTGCTGACGAACGAATGCGGTTGGATGTTTGGTGGTGGTCGGAGGGGCCGCGGGTGCAGAATGGCAGCCACGCCTCCGTCAGACTGCCCCCTGCAGGGCAGCTGCGGCTCGCCGCCGCTAGGGTGTCTAATAAATTTGTGCAATGCGTTATTATTATTATTACTACTACTACTACACGATGGGGCCGAGGATCAAAACGGTCTTTTTTTTCAGGGGGAAAATGATTCGCGGCCCCAACTTGCTGCCAATAGTGCCGCTCCACAAATTGAAGGATAACTAGCTTTTAAAACTATTGTTTTTAAAAAAAAAAAAAAAAAAAAAAGGGTTCGGTAACAAAAATAATGCTTGCAATAGCTCAACATGAATTCAATTCATCCAATCCAATTTGGAATAATGCTAACGATTTTAGCCAGAAACACCAAGTAGGTGATTTGCTTTAGCAGGCCACATAAAATCACATGGGCCTCGCGTTTGACACCTGTGGCATTCCGTCGACGCGCCTTTTCCCGAGCGAAGGCCGCAAGAAAGTCGGCACGGCCTCGTCTTCTTTTTCGGCAGTTTTGTTGGCTTTTGCTTTGGATTTGGTTGGTTGGTTGTTGTTGTGGTTGACAATAAAAGAGCCACGTGGGGACTGACCAATAGCATCCATTTGTCAACAAATAGGAAGTGACCAAATTTGGACATAGGAGGTTTTGGCCAGCACGTTAGATTTCCATTATTCTGACAGTAACGTGAAGCTAGTCTTACGTTTTCTTTAGATTTAGATTCGATTTACAAATGGGCCAGCAACAGTTCTGCTTCCACAAGACCACCGAGAACATTTTGGGGGTCTTCTTGAGGGTGGAGGAGATGTGTGCTTACGAAGGGATTTCATGCAGTTCGTCCCATTTTGGATTGCATTTAGAAATGTTCAGGTTTTAAATACTTGTTTGGAGGTTTATTTGTGTTTTTTTTTAGGTTTTGTTCAAGTCCGTCCTCTTCTTGTCAGCCATTTTGGAAATGATGTCACTGTTGGATGCCCGTCAGAAGCAGACAGCTGTGACTGAATTTGTCGCTTATTTTGTCGGTAGGCCGCGGCGCCGTCCAAAAGTGGGCGTCCAGGATCAAAGCGAGAGCGGCAGACCACCTTCGGCGCCGAAGGCCGAGGGTCCAGACGCTGATCGCACATTGAAAGTCGCCATTGTTGACGTCATCGTCGTGTGTCGCCGCGGATGACGTCATCATCTTTATTTTGCAACCTTTTGAAAATGTTTAGTGGGCGGTTCCTCTTCCGGATCACAAAATTGTGACGGGCACCCAACCCTTTCTGACCCTTTCTGAGCCAGACAATCTTTATTGACAGAGCAAATGGTGTTCGGCCCACCGAAATACAATTCTTGCAAAGGTTCATAACCGTAAAGACATACTGTGAACAGTTTGTAACTTGCACAAGTGACGCGCGTTGCCCTTCAAACTCGGCGCATAAAAATTCATAAACGAGACCAACGGCTCATTAAAGCCATTACACTCTTTACGTAATAACGGTAAAGACGCGCAATAGCGGCCACACTTTCACCAATTCATACATAAATATTCATTCGTATCTGACAAATAACAGCATTTCATTTGCCGTCTGCCATTGCGGGAATGTGAAATGGCACTTCAGCTCCCAGACCCCTCTGGTGTATTGCGACAACATCGGGAGGAATTAACGCGAAAGACGTTTTGGAAAAGACCAGATGATCGATGAAAATGTTCCAATTATGACGACGATGATTTATGTTGAGCGTGTGTGTTGTCGTCGTCCCGGCGTGTGGCGCGCGCTCATCCCGTCGCTTCAACTTCGAGACAGAGCGACCATCCCCCCCCCCCCCTCGGCCGATCGACATCTCGGGTGCTGCTAAGCTGCTTCCGACAGCGACGCGCTCGGGGCCAAAGTTCAAAGGTCGAGGTGGCGGCCTGCCCGCCGCCCGCTAAATGTGACCTGCGGGAAAATTGGCACGGGAGTTGTTTTGGCTTCAAGAGATTAGCTTGCAAGGGTGAACGAGGCGAGAATCGTTTGAAAGTTGCCGCTCCTTGCAAAGGTGCGCGACGCGAGCGTCGATGTGACATTTGGTGCGCCGGGCGAGGTTTTTGGGTTGTAAAGGCGCACGGCCTGACATTTGCACTAAAGGTGAAATACGTGAACATTTGGGGGGAGACTCGTCTTCAAGGCGCACGACGTGACCTTTATCTTAAAGGAGCGCTATGTCACGTTTGACATGAGATTTCGAGGCTGCTCGTCGTCACGGTCGCCGCCGACCTTGTAAAGACGCGCTACAGGACAATTGACATGGGATTTTTTTGAAAAAGCGTAGCGCAAGAGCGGCAGCTTTGAAGATTGTCGGCGATGCGATTGAGTCGTCGGATAAGACGGACGTTGAAAAGCGTTGGAGCACGAGATTGGGGGACGCAGACTACTTGGCACGGGTCTGTCCGAACAGCCTCTCAGCCGGTTTGACAATTATCTGTCAAACAGATTGCAGGCGGGAGGGAAGGCCTGACTTCGGGCCCTTTAAAACTGAAAACCGGTGTGCCTCAGGGTTGACTCCTGGGACCGTTATTGTTCTCAATAAAACGGGGCACAATGTTGCGCATGCAAAAACTAAACATATGATGTGCAGTAACTCAACAACTCAACCACGGGACTTTGCCTTCTTTAATTCCGTCTCAGGGGGACGTGATTGATTGTTGTCGCATCCTAGAAATACTTGGATGATGCATTCTTTCAAACTTCAGCAGCTTGCCAAGAAGCAGAAAGTGTGCAGAAACAAGTCCCCGGTTTGTCTTTTGCCGCAACTTGTTTTGGCCCCGATTGCCTACGGTGGCGTTTTGTACACGCACGCATCTTCGCTGCGTCTCGGGTCTTTGGAAAGCGGAGACGATGGCGCTTTCGGCTTTATTACGGCTCGAAGTCATCATCGTGGCCTGTATTCTTGGCATGTTTTTATTTATAAGGCAATTCTTGCTGACTATTTGTTGTCTTGGACCAGGACACACTTGTAAAGGAGATTTGTAATCTCAGCGAGGCTTTCTGGTTAAACAGTTTCAAGCAAACGTGAAACCGCGATGTTCTTTTGTGTTCAAAAGTGTAACTCCGAGGCGAATCTTTTCAAAATCGCAGACAAACTAATAGATTGCATCGCAAGACGGCGCGTTGAGGACATATTTGGAAAGGTAGGTCACATTAGAGACTACGGCAGAATGGCACATGACCAGCGAGAGCCAATCGCGAGCATCGGCTGTACGAGGAGCAAGTAAAATGGCGGATGGGGGCAAAAAACAAGCTGCATTTTTGTAACTACTTTTCAAATGTAACTAAAATTGTAATCCTGGACATTTCCAACAGCAACTGTCATTTAAGGACACATTTTCTTCCAGGCAGCCCGCAACGTGTTGCCCATCCAACTCCGCGGGTACAAGCACATAAAGGACCCCAACTCCTCATTAAAGCCGTGACACTCTTGTCGTCATACAATCAGAGTAGTGGGAGAGACATGCGATAGTTGCCACACCTTTACGCCTGAGAAATTACAGTGTTTATTCATTTTGTGTGAATGCAAAATGGCTGTCTCACCGCAGAGCCCTCTGGTGTATTGCGACGTCTTTCAACACTGCGTAAAAGATGCATTTGAGTTTGTTTTCATGGAAAAAGCCGAATTAAGCAATTATCCGATCGATATTTGAAAACTGCGAGGCGGATGTGCTAACCGGTCGGCCGCTGTGTAAAAGTACCATCCGATTAAAACCACAAAACACAAAAGCACAACTCAGACAACAAAGATTCGAATTTACTAAGTTGGGCAAATCTTTTGAACTTGACTTTTTTTAAATTCAGCTGAGTGTAAACGAATCCCCTGATAACGCAGCTGTCACCTTGTCAATACGCTCACCTTTGATTTCGACATTTTAGCGGCTAAACAGATTGTGTTTTCAATGCCGATGTTAGCGTTGCAGAGGCTAACGTTAGCGCGCGGAGGCTCACTGGATCGCCAGCGTAGCAACAGAGATCCAAAAACAGTCGGGGATGTCAATCCCCTTTAAATTGGCTGCTCTCCTGACGCTGGATTAGCGGCGCGCTAAATCCGGCGCGCTAAAAGGGCCGAGCGGGCGGGAACGCCGCTAAACTAAGCTGCTCAACGACAGCAGCTACGCAAGGACACATTACTCTCAAGCTAAACGTTAAATGTATCAAAACAATCATCAAAAGTCTTTGTTTACCTTCATCTAGCATCTGATTTGTTGCCGTGTTGTGCTTTCTGTTAGCATAGCTTAGCGCCATCTGATGTTTGATCTGTGACTCCGAAACAGAATTAGGAGATTCCTTTCAAAATTCAGCTCCCGAAGCCCGTTCGGCTCGGCAACGTGAAATTTGCTCGCCGTGTCCGGCGTGAGTCGACCCGCGACGACGTCTCGCGGCGCCGCACCCGAAAAGTCCCGCTTTGCTCTCAAGGGACTCAGATTTCGAAAACCACTTCAGCCCAGTTTCACTCCGAGCAGAGGCGAAGCTAGCCCGAGCGGCGGCCCCTCCCGCCCACATCTTAACATTATCAAGTATTTTAAGCTTAACGGGTAGTCGGACACAACTGGGGGGAAATTCTTCAAAATGTCAAGAAGCCACACCTGAAAAGACAGAAAATCCTCCATTTTGGCACAAATAATGACGTGCTATCGTTTGATTGGATGCTTTGCAGTCCATCAATCACAATCCATCTTTCCTGCTCAAATGGTTCTTCTGCACCCCAAGCCCCACCCAAAACAAAATACAAATCAAATTAAGTCCAAGTGGATGCGACGAGCTCGTGTTCCATTTAAGCGGCGTCTGAATTGAGGCCGCCTCCCTTTGGAGGAGGCGCGTTCGTCGGGTGGGCTTCCTGCCCGAGCGGAGACGCTCGCTCGCCCGCCGCCTCGCTCCGTTTGACGCCGTCCATTCACGCTTTTCCTCGTTCTCGCACACGCACACACCATCGATATTCCAAATTTCACCCGGGGTCACCTTCACCGCCACGTCTGTCGGCAGCGAGTAACGGCTGCACGCTAACGAGTTTGCGACCCAAACCGGGATAAGCGGTCTTGAAAATGGATGGATAGCATTATGCAGATGATATATGTCACAGAATATCAGGTGCCATGCAAATACGCCTCCAAGGATTGGTGTGACATCACGAGTGACGTGTGAAGAGTCGGCCGGGATTGGCCCCCGCGCCGCTTCCCCATATCCCTGATCTTTTTACGGTTTAATGTGATCAAGTACAACCGGCAACTCTTCTTTTTATACAGCGGTCTGGTCCAATCGGCGCGGCCGGCTTTAGGAGACGTTGGGCGAGCGCACTTCATCGGGTCGCGCGACGAGTCTCAGTGAGGACGCGGCAGCCGGCCGCCGTCGGTGTGGAAAACTCAACTATTGCTGCTCCAAGTTGGAGGCACACCCCAAAGCATGTTTGGTAACATTCGTTTGGAAGGCAAATAAGCGGCGAGGCCGTTGTCCGTCGTCCGTTAGGTGGAAACTCCCACTTTGACGTCCCATTCAGTTGTAAAGCAGTCGTGGAGCTGCCCGACGGTCCAGGAGGCCGTGCTGTTTGTCGGAGGCAGAATTATTGCGGTTCTGCGGAATGCACCACGGGCATTGCGAGCGGGAGAGCGGCGACGTCGTAAGCCCCCTCCTCTGTTAGGCGACGGCTTTTCCACCTCCGTGTATATGGCCTCCCTCACTCCTCTTTCTAGCCTCCCGTCTTCCCTGTCCACGATATGCACATTGGTGTCTCGGAGGTGCAGGTGGACAGCCGAGTCGAGCTGAGGAGTTTGCCCGTCGCCGTTGCGCCATGCGTCTGCTCGCAGGTGGCTTGCTTTCCCCAATGCACAGTACGGATGTGCGCGTTCCTCACATGGATCCCATGGCTTTTGGGCGTGCGCGGTGTCCGGTCTTTGGGGCGGACCGGCCTTTGTCTCAAGGGGAGTACCGGGTTCGAAGTGTACCGGGATGTTGTCGTCGCTCTCGTCCCTTCTGGAATCGGATGCGCTTGTCACAAAACGACCAGCTGGGGTCAGCGCGGGTCACGCGTCTGCGGCGCTCTCGCTCGCTGGCTGGGACGTCATCGGCGCCGTGTTGCGGCCGTACGAGATGAGGAAGAGGAAGATGGAGGGGAAAATCAAAAAACGAGTGAGGAAGAGGAGGGAGGACGAATGCAGATGAGGAAGAAATGAGTGGCGAAGAGCCAGCACGAGCCAGACAGACGACGGCGGCGGCCAACGGCAAAAAAAAGACAAATGCTGGCACGCTTCCTCCCTCCATTTTGTCCTCCTCATCAGTGTGATGTCACTTTTCTTCCTTGCGCCTCAGCGAAAAGAAAACAACAAGAACATGTTGAATTTTGATTCATCTTTCGAGCTTTGTCGTTATTAGTTGACAAATGTTGCTGGTGTTTCATTCTGGTTAGAATAATGAGACTCGCACACACACACACACACACACACACACACTAAAACACACATTCATCCTTAGGTCGGTGGTGGGCGTGTCTATCACGACTGGACCCACAAAAAGTGGCAAGAAGTTGCGGCCAAAGACAGCGGAAGGAAGTCAGCCATTTTGGTTTGAAGTGGCCAAACGATTCCGATCCAACGTTGATAGGAATTGTGTCCAAATGACGAGAGGAGCTGCGTTCGTGACGGCGTGGAAAGAGCTCGCGTGAAGACTGTTTGCACAAGGTTCACTTGTGGCAGATGAATTATTCAAGGCGGGCGTTCATCATGTCTGCCTTCGCAGCCGCGACCCAAAAGCAACGCGGGCACAACAGCCGAATCGTTGCGTTATTGTAGACCGTCACTTTGCGCAACCTAACGTACGCCTCGGCTGGCGTTTTATCCTTCACGTTCGGCGCTCGGACGTGTTGGCAGCGTCAAGGGGAGGCGTTCATTTCTGACATGTGCGCGTGTCTTCGTTCCCACTCGAAAATATGCCAACGTAATATTTGTTGATGGTTAAATAGAGCAGCATTTCCCAACCTTTAAGGCAAGGCACGTATTTCGGAGGGGCCGTAGGCGCAGAATGGCAGCCGCGCTTCCGTCAGAAGCAGGGCAGCTGTGGCTACACAAGTAGCTTAAGTGCATGCATTATTACATTGAAAAAGCTGACAAAAATATACAGTGAGCTATCGTAGCCTCGGTTCACACAAAGACGGTCGGGCTGTTTGTGTGCCGATGGTGATCGATTTCTTGTTTAAACCCGGAAAGACGGCATTACAAGAATCTAACCCGTTTCTCTGTGTCTTCTCTAGACACGAGACCCTCGATCCGAGCAATGTTCTTCAGGTGGTCATAAAAAAAAAAAAAAAAAAAGCAGGCGTGCGCCAACAATGACGCCGAGGTGTCCGGCTTGATTTGTAACGACGCGGCGCTAAGGAGACCCCTGATTTTGAAGATTTCATTTTTTGGGGCCAAATTACGTCCATCTTGTCTGCATCGAGCTGGAGACAACTTTCAAACAGTCACTCGATTGATTTGAGGTCTGGTTGAACACAAAACTATTACTCCGTTGTACGACTGGCAACGCAGGTTCATTGGAGATTCTGCCGTCTGACAAATAGCTGACAAAGATACAGTGGATGAACAAAGACAGATTTGTAGAAAAGAAAAGAATTTTCCCCACCAGATAAGTAAGAAGGGAGCGAGACAGGTGAGATGTGCACCTGCGCGTCCACTCTGGTTCTGCAGAGTCAGATCCAATATGGCAGCCGGTCACAATAATCTTCACCCCTCTCCGCTCACACGGTCTCCTTCAGCCTAGCCGCCCGTCTGTTTGTCTCCGTCGTCTGTCTTTCTGTCTGGCAGTGGCGCGCTCCCGCTCCCTCACGTTCATTGATGCGATGAGTCCTTCGTGGTTCAAGTGTTGCGTTTCGTGTCAAAGACGTGCTTCTCACTTCTTACCCGAGTCCTTTGGCAACTCATCGACGCCACGCTAACTCTTTGCCGCCTTGTTTTCCACAGGAGTCGGGAGGATTAGTAGGATGCTGAGTACCTTCCCTCCACGCCGTCCATCTCAACCCCGCTTTCCATGAGCTGAGAGCACTGCCTAACAAATCACTAGAGAGGGCGAGGAAGTGGACAGGGAACAAGGCCAGGGAAGGAAAGAAGGAACACACTTTTTCTTTGGTCGCAGTTTGCTGTCACGTTAGGAAATGGCGGCAACGGAAGCCAGCGCGGCGCCCGCGGTCCAGGAAGATGGGAAGACTCCAGAGAGCGAGCAGACAGAGGCCGAACAACCCGCACAGAACTCAGAGACCGTCAACAGCGAGGTCACGGACAAAGACGGCCCTACGGGCAACAGCGAGGTCGCGCCGACCAAAGAGACTGTCGAAAACGACACGTCGGCAGATGCGGCGGCGAGCGGCGATGAGGAGGCCGGAGCGGCCGGCGGCGAGGCGGCACCCGCTCATAGCTCGGAGAACCACGAGCACAAGACCTCCTTCCTGGACTCCTTCCTGAACAAGAGCGGCCTGGGTAAGGTGATGGCGGGGAGAAAAAAGAAAGAACCCAGCAGCGCAGCAGGAGCCGGGCCAGAGGACGGCGCCGCCGAAGGGGCCGAGAAAGATGGAGAGAAAACCGCAGAGGAGCCGGCGGGAGCGGAAGGAGGCAGCGAGGGCGAGGCCGTCGCAGAGAAAGCGCTGGAAAATGGAGAGAAGGATGACGAGAAGAAGGGCAAAGAGTCCAAGTCTTCAGTTCGAGATCTGATCAGGAAGCCGGTGGCCAGGATCTTCTCCCATCGAAGCACAGAGAAGAAGGACGGCAACACCCTCGAACCTCCCAAACAAGTCAAGGTCCGCTCCAGGTCCCTGGACCGCCTGGAGGATCCCGAAGCACTTAACGCAACCACGGACTCCGCCGCTGAGGAGGTGGGAGGAGCAGAAGTAGGAGCGGAGGCAGAGACGGAGCAGAAAGCCTCCTCGTCTTCCTCGGCCACCACTAAGCACATGAAGCGTTGGCACTCCTTCAAGAAGCTCATGGCT
The DNA here is from genome assembly GCF_024500385.1 of Phyllopteryx taeniolatus. Lineage (NCBI taxonomy): Eukaryota > Metazoa > Chordata > Actinopteri > Syngnathiformes > Syngnathidae > Phyllopteryx > Phyllopteryx taeniolatus. The sequence goes on along the minus strand of NC_084509.1, from coordinate 26,998,383 downwards.
CAGAAAGCACACAAGAGGAACAGCGGCGCAGAAGACGGCGGCGACGGAGAAGGAGGCGGAGACTCCTCCACGTTGGACTCCAAGGAGTCGGGCCAGAAGAGGTGGAAGCTCAAGCGCTCCTGGACCTTCCAGGGTCTCAAGAGGGATCCGTCCATGGTGGGCATCAGCGGTAAGATCAAGACCGCCGACAAAGACTCTGCCGACAAGCCGGAGGAGGCGCGAGACGCAGACGAAGGGGCCGAGGAGGCCGAGGCCGAGGGGGGCGGCGAGGAGGAGAAGGCGGAGGGAAGTGAGGAGGAGAAGGCGGCGGGAAGTGAGGAGGAGAAGGCGGCGGGAGGAGCCACCGTCACGCAACACGCCAACGAGATCTGGACTTCCTTCAAGAAGCGTGTCATCCCCAAGTCCAAGCGCGCAAATACGGAGTGCCAGCCCAGCGGGGAAGATGATGCCGCTGCTGCAGCCCCCGCCTCAGGTCAGAAACTTGCACTTTTTCAAAACTCTAACTTCTAGCGTGACGATGCTTCCCCCAAATCAAATATTCAACAGCTCAGCTGAAATTTAAATGAGAGCCCGAGTCAACAAAATCTCACTTCTTTCCCTCTCATCTCGTTTGTTTGATTCCTTTAAACAAAAAGGCAAACTTCATTGTTGTTGTTTTTTGCATTTTCTGTTCATGTCATGTATTTGTGGGAGGAGCATTACATTTCCTTTTGGCTCAATCTTCCTGATGCTAAACCAAGCCAACCCAACCCAACCCTGACTCGACTCAACTCAACTTCAACACCAACCCCCAACCAACCTGACCTAAAGCAACATGACCCTACCGAACTCCACCCTCAACCAACCTACCCAAGTGTAACTCTACCTAACCCAATGTGACCTAACAAAACAAACTCCTGCAACCTCACCAATCTGACCTAACACAAGCCAAGCTAAACCAACCCAACCCAACCAAACTCTCCTCAAACGTTTACCAGATTGTGCTTAGAAAGTCGGATGGTAGCATCGGAGTGCAGAAGACATCGGCGTGCTGAGACAACGCTATGCTGCGAGAGAAACGTCTCTTGGGGGAGGCAGTGCGACGTTGAGCTCGAGGAGGCTTAGAGATGGAGGCAATGTGATGTAGGGCTTGTCCCGATCCGATCTTTGAGATCATAAATCGGTCCGATGTCAGCAAAAAACGAGTATCGGATCGGACTGGATCTAAAATCCCAGATTTTACCACTCGTATGCAAGCAGTCCATCGAGTGCTCCGCCGCAGCACTTCTATCCGGCAGCGCCCGGACGGCGCGCAGAGGCAACGTGAGCACAACAGCAGCTAAAACTACTCGCAAACCTTATTTACGCCGATAGGATGTTCAAATACATCGCAGATTTCATTTCTTCGTTTTTGGTCACAAAAACCACAAGCTAAAAGCTAACACACAACGAATGAAAAACCATTGCAGCGCTAACGAAAATTAGCAGCCAACTTGCGGCACTTATATCTCTCTCAAAATAATGAGCATTAGTACACAAACGCTGTATCAACACATACGAACGAGTTTTTTAACAATATTCGTTTGTGACTTCTACTTTCTCATTGCGTGCACCACACTGCCCCTCGGAGGTCGAGACGTGCACAGCGGGAACAGCGATGCCAACAAGGCTCGCACAGAGACAGCTGAGCGCCTCCTGCCAATCTACTCAAATGTAGAATATGCATATGTTTAAGTTAAGCAGTTATTTTTCAGGATCAGAACTTCTATTTATTTTATTTAATTGGAGTAAGTTCTTATTTTGAAAGCTACTTTATGTAACCCATTGGTCAATAATCAATGGCTCAGTTTTTCCCCGTACCTACTGTCGCTGATTATTCTTCTCTGTTGGAGTAATATCACTGGATCGAACCTTTTGTAACATTCCATATTGCAAAATAAGTCGAGTATGTAGGATTACTGCCGATATCGGGCCAAGATTCGAGGCTTCAATAGCGCTATGGCATCGGAAGTGAAAAAGTTGGATCCCTTATGTGTTGTAAGTAAATGCGTTCTTCCCGGTTACCTACAGAACTTCAATCATCAAAATCAGCGGGAGAACCAATCGAGAGTCCAAATGACGTTTGTCAGAGCGTAGCGACGATTCCAAAACGCAACGCAACGCACGTGCTGGCTTGTGCTGCTCCACTCACAAAGGGTACACACGCTATTAATCCTGTGAGGAAAATTCAGTCAAAGCTGTTCCTTACGTCAAAGGATGTAAATAGAAGTAGAGCGTTTGTTGTCCGAAAAGCTTTTGTTTAGTTCATTGTAACGAATCACTTCCTCGACGCAGCACGGCTCCATTTGCCGTATTCTTCAGAGTCCCTCTGTTCACGAACATACAAATTTACGAATGAATAATAATTGACCCCTCCCCCCATAAATGCTTCTGATTGCTTATAACAACAGTTTCAAGTCCCACCAAAGGGGGGGGGGGGGAAACATGGACACACCACCCAGACCAGTGTTTATAAAAAGCCCGCCAAATTTAAATGAAGATAAAGAAAGAAAGAAAACCACCAGATGTAATATAAGGCTCTGAAATCATGAAAACGAAGATAATAATAAGCTGCAGCTGTCAGTCAAATGCGTTCGCTCGTGCGTCGGCAGTCGGCCACTGGCTGAATCGCGTGTGCCGACCGCCGCGCTCGTGCTCCATAAACGGGTAACTTTCCAAAAGGAAAAAAAAAAAAAACTTCGATTCACATGACTAAGGTTTCATGCCTTTCCTTGAAAATGTGTTCCCTCACTCTGGGTGCAACTTGCCCTGAGGTGTCCAAAGCGGCAAGCCATTGTTTGTCTCATCCCCAAGCAACAACCTTTCTGGAAATGGACAGAATGCGACTGAAGGACCTGCCGTACAATCACAACCTCGGCGTTGCCAGCGTGACGACAGCCGGCCAGCAGCCGACTTCAAAATAAAAGATTCCGCTATTACCGCATTATTGCACACGGAGCAAGGCTAAGGAGCGCCGAACGGAGCCAACGCCAGTCAGCTGCCGGTCCACGAGCGAACAACACGTACTAGCTTAGCCGTTAGAAGGTATTTTTCAGGTTGTGGGCAGAGCTGGATGGCGAACTGCACCATGCAGTAGCGATAGAAAGCTACGATTACTAAGTAACTCGGAATTCCAGTGACGAGCCGTGGACAGCGCTCGTTACGGTTTATAGTGGACCAGGACAGACTCAAGTTGTCACCGCAAGACCGTTTTAGCTCCGCCCAAAAAAAAAAAATCCAGACAAATGATCATTATATATATATATATATAATTATATATAATTATTAATAAATAATACATACTATGTAGTTCAACAACTATGTAGAAGTGAATTGTTGAGCTATAGCATAAAAGTGTCATTTCAATTTTCCTGATATTTTGTGCGCTGCCAAAACGGCGCCCAGTAACTAGCATGAGTCATGATGTTATCCGGCGCAACTGAGATGTGCGGTTAGCTAGCTAGCTAACGGCGCAACTGAGCTGTGCGGTTAGCTAGCTAGCTACGCCTACACCCAATAACGCAACTTCGGTTCACATACTCCTCTTTTGAGCGCCTCATTGTCAGCCGTGAGTTGCACGCACAACACCCAGAGAAACGCAGACGCGCCAGGAGGAAGAAGACTTGACATCCAGCGTGTTGATGAATATTTTAATATCCCGAATGAGCCGAAACGTTTGAAGTTACAATGGTTCGGGAGGGGTTGCATACGGAAACGGTCTCCATTCATTTCAATGGGATACCATCATGACCAACAATAGTAAAAAGGGCAAAATAACGACAATCCAAGATACAAGCAACCTTCTGGAACAAGAGTAGGGTATGGTCTTTAACTAATGTTTTGTATGCTTCAGGTGAGGACGGCGCAGCAGAAGACGGAAAAGACGGAAAGTCCGCCAAGGCCAAGCGTTCCCACTTCGGCCGGGCCGTCTCCCTCAAGAACTTCATCCTGCGCAAAGGCAAGTCCACCAGCGTGGACATGAGCGACGCCGCCAAGGAGGAAGAAGAGGAGGTCGCCGCCACCGCCGAGGGAGGAGAAGACGGCAAAGGAGACGCCCAAGTCGACGCTGCCGCAGAAACCGACGACAAGAGCCTCCAGCGGCAGGAAGCCGAGCCCGAGGCGCAGAAGACGCCGGGCCACGCTCCCGTCACCAACGGCGAGAACGGCTGCGAGAACGGAACGGCCGAGGACGACGGCCACGATCACCGAGAGGACGACGAGAAGAAGAACAACAGCCCGCTTAAGAAGGCCAAGGAGCTGGGCGGGGCCAAGGAGGAGACCAATGCCCAGGTCATCAACACCACGGCGCCACCTGTGAACAGCGGTGAGTTACTACACCACCACCACCACCTGGACTACCCTCAGAACCGCAGCCAGCAAGGAGATGTGAACGACAGACAGCCGCCGGTGCTAACAAACATTAGCGATGAGCTGAGGGGGGTGGAGGAAGGGCAGGAAGATGAGGATGACGAAGGGGTGAGGAAGAGAGAGCTGCGAGATGTGGCCGCGGCCATCGTCCGCACCGTGATGTCAGCCGCCGCTGACCAATTAGAGCGCGAGCTGTGCCGCGGCGCGCTCAACGGCTGTCGCGCTGCCAACTCCACCTGCTAACGAGCTCGCACACTAGCACGAAACACACACCAGTTAGCTTAGCACAACCAGGTAGCGACACTCCACTGCCCCAAGACACGCGAGTGAAAAGTTTGCACATGAACAAGTAAAAAAGGTTGATGCACCAGTTAGCTTAGCACAGACAACAAGCCTGACTGGACCGCCCAAAAATGAAACAAGTGAAAAGTTTACAATTCAAAAGCTGAGATGCACAAGTTAGCCAAGCTAACAGACCGCTTGCATAGTTTAGCCACCAAAGACAGAACGTGTAAAGTTTGTACTTGAACACAAGTGAAATGGCCGATGTTGCTCTTAGGCCCGTTACGGCTGTTTTTGTCCCGATTTTGCCCCTTCCGACCTCAAATGACAAACGTCTCTCGAGATTATCCTGCTGCGTGTTAACAGAGAATGTATCCCGGTAATAGATCCTACATGGATCGGGTTGACGATCTTAAATATTAAACGTTCAATATTTACCACCAAAAACCTTCATGCGTTTGGGGAAACGACGTCTCCCGAGTCATGATACCGTCGATTGTGCCGTGGAACACAATGTAGCCAAGTCAAATTTGTTTGGATAGCCCTTAAGCACAAAAGAGCATCAGAGGACTTCACAGTTGAGTCATCTCCCAGGCAAGGAAAACAAATCAGAACCACAAGAAATGAAGAAACCACAGGAGGGACCGCAGATTGGAGCGATGCCTCTTGAAGGATGACCAAGAGGTCGAGGAGGTCCGCCTCGACCGGTTGGGTTAGAGAGTGGCAAAGGAGAGCGCCGGGGACAGGAAAAACACATTTCCGCAAAGCAGACTTGAGCCTCAAGGATGAAGCATGTCGCTTGAGAGGGGACCGCAGATGGCCCAGCCGTCCGGCGCAGAATCCTCCACAGCAGCGCCTGCGGGCAAGTGGTCCACCTCAGATCTTGTCCCAATTGGTCAGTGCAGAATCCAGACAGCAAAAGCCTCAGATTTGCTCATTGCCGCCTGGGCAGAGCAGAGAGTGAGCAACATTTATCACATAGTATGTTGCCGGACAATGTTAATTAAAAGCGCATAAGAGTCCATTTAGTGAGATGAAAAGCGCCCTCCAAGTAGATGCTTTATGAATGTGGTCCGTCCGCAGGACCTGACCCCATTGATGCAGAATCTTCCATGGCAACACCTTCGGGAGAGTGGTCCATATTAGATCTTGTCCCGGTCGGTCGGCCCAGAAGCCACACAGCCTCAGATTCAATCATCGCCAAGCAGGACAGGGGGCGAGGAGAAGCGGCAGTAAAACAGGCCAATACGTGGGGTAACTCAAGAACGAGTGTAAAAACGAGTCTTAAGTCGAGATTGAAACATTTCAACTAAGGAAGTAGCTCTAATTTCCACGGGTAAGGCAATCCAGAGCACTGGAGCCCGAATAGAACCTGCAAACTTTTTAAACCAATCAAAAAGTGACCTGACTGGGGAACAAGGAAGTGGCTATAAATAAAAGCAATCCTCCTACCTGATGTCGCATTTTGTATAAAAGTGGGTTCACCAGAATGCAAAAAGTATTTTTCAACAACGGTATTTTTCTCCCACCACTAGTTGGAATTAATTGTAATCCATAACAGGTGGTTAGGATAGATAGAGGATTGAAACAGCCGCTGTTGCTCTTTCAATCGCTTTATTGATCAGCCGTAACCAAATACAGTAAACACAAGCACATTCTTAGCCGGCCTGCCGACGGCCTCGACTGACGCCGTCGCTCAACACGCACAGTGGGCTAACGTTTAGCCACTTAACAGGCGGCCGACTCTGCATTCTCATTCGCTGACTTCCAGGTCACTCGAGATTGCATTTTAAAATGAAAAAAAAAAACAAAAAACAAACGAGGATGTCCAGAAATTAAGCTAAAAGGAACGGAAGCGCCTGTGCACATCAACATGAGCCATTAGTATTATTTTTTTAAACTGGTGGTAGCAGACTTCAGTGATGAAGTTGAAAATATATATACAGCGGACCTGCAATTGGTCCACTGAATATATTTTTTACAGATGCAGAAAAGGCTTCCTGCTTTACTCCTAAAAGAAAAAAAATCTTGATTGTTTTTTTACTGCGAGAAACGGATTTCCATCGAAAGTGGCTCATTTCCCATCTCTCACAGCACACGTATGTGACAAAGCACAGCAGTTGGGAATCACTCTTCCAGTCCACTCGAGTCAAGTTAGGCGCGGTCCGGTCAAATGTAGTCTGCACACTCTCAGGGTTCGGAGCACCATGATGGCGCCAAAAAAGGCGAAACGCTTATTGGGCGACGAGGATGACGACGTTCCGTGTCAAACGCGCTTCCTGTGATGTCAGCATACGCACAATCCCGTCGGCACCAGCCGGCAACTTTATGTCCGTCTGCCTGTTCTTGTTCTAATAAATCTGATTTTTCTTCATTTTGAACACCTTTTGACTGTCTTCTGTTATCATTCAGCAGACAAAAAGGCGGGCAGCGCGTGAGGCCACACAAAGAGGATTAGAACTTCCCGGGATTCGCTGAGCAAGGAGCTCTGAGCCCCCCCCCCTCACACCCAAATCCTCCTTCCTTGACAACCCCCCCCCCCCCCCAAAAAAGGAGTAATCACGTGTTAACAGGTCGCCATGGTGACAAGGAGCGAGCGGCTGGGAGAGTTCATGTAGTTAACAAACAAAATATCCTAAATACTCGGAAAGCAATAATTCACCAACCCCGCATTCCATTTCGTCTGCTTGTCTGTGACATTTTATATCATCCACAAGAGAAATGCAGAAATGTAAAGCTAGAAAAACAACTGCATTCCCATCCCCCCCTATACAGAGCCCTGATTGGTGGAAACAAAAAATACAAAAAAAAGAAAAAAAAATAAGACTGCTAGTTTTATATTGACAGCCGTTATGCTTTGTAGCCAGCCCCCCGCCCATCCAGGTAGATTGGACTCCAGTACATAGACTGCTCCAGCAAATAGACGGACCCCCCCACCCCAACAAACAACACTGCGACGTCTCCAGCTGTGTGTTGAGTGTTTCAACTGTTCTGTCGTGGACATGATGATGATGACGATGATGTAAAGACAAAAAACAAATCTGATTTGATTCTTTGTCCTCTTTTGTAAAGCACATTCTGTCAATGTTTGTTCCTCTGCAGTCACTTACACTCCCATGACAATGACGATGTTTTTGTTGGTCTGCTAGCAACAAAAAAACAAAAAAAAAAAAAAAAAAAAAAAAAAAAAAATCAAGGAAAAAAAATTATTCATAAAATAAATACAAAAATAGTACAATAAAGACGAAAATCTAACAAGTCAAACTCTGGTGTGGAGTTGTGTTTATTTTGGGCCACGTCCAATGGGATGGGGGGGGGGGGGGGGGCGGCGGGGCTAATTCAGGGGAGAGCGTTGGGCTGCGCCGCCATTGGGCGCTCATTAATCCACGTATCGATAATCTCATCCTTTTACATAACCGTCGCAATAATAGCGGATTTCTTTGTATTAAAGTCGGCGCGCGTGCGTGTTGTGATGAAGAAGCACGACGGCCCGACATTATTACCACCACACGCTTGATATTTTCTGTGGGAAAAAAAAGTATTGCATTATAACCAGCGTTGGGAAGGTGACTTTTTAAATGGAGTCGGTTACAGTCACAAGCAACCCTGTTGAAAATGGAATAGTAGTGCAACGCTTTCGATGACTTCCTCAAAGTATTTCAAGTATTTCTATTTTGAGGAGTTTTCTTCATTTGGAACGAATGCATCAACAGGACACAAAAGTGGATCAAAGGAATAGATCATTATTTTGGAATTAACCACACGTTTGTTCTTTACCTGAATAATAAATTGATGGAATGTAAACGCGTACAGTATGTGTACAGCACATGGAAAACATACCATGTTGACCTAAAGACAAACGTCGTCTGTTTAGCATGGTAGTTGGGATTGTTTTTACATTATCCGTGCAATATTTCCATGACTTTGGCAAAACTTTATCGAAAAAAATTGTTTCAATAACTTTTCCATGACCTGGAAAATTAATTTTCAATTTCCCTAACTTTTCCAGGTTTTTCATGACCATATGAACCCTAAAGCTCGCAAAAACTAAAAGTAAATAAATATTCCGATCGGCGATTTGCATCTGTTAAGGCACCACAGTACTGCTCTGTAGACATCGTTCAATTGGCGCGACATGGCTTGAGCCCAAACTTTCAAACGGTAGCGCACAGGAAATTGCAAGGTCCTCTTGGAGAAAGTGCAGAACAAGAAACGAGCTCGCGTTCAGCGATGGTCAGCAAACTCACCAGCGCCCCCTGCGGGCACAGTGCCGCCTCCCACGTTAACGCCACGCGTGGCACCGGTGCTGATGGCGGCGTCTCGGCAAGCAGCCGCTGGGGAGTGTTGGAAAAAAACAACAATTAGAACAAAAAGTCTTGCCGAACTTCGCACTTGTTCTTCATCCAAACAGTTATTTTGTCTCTCTTCATCTCACCTTCATCTTTGGCTCCCTGAGGCGTCTTGGCTCCTCCTCCTCCGCAAGACGCCAACGGCCTTTGGCTCGACTAGCGTGTCACACCCCACAACTTTTTATTGTCAAACTATCTGAGGAGATGTTCACATGGGTCATCTTCAATTACATTCCCAGGGGTTGGATGCACCTTTGTTTTTGTTTTCTTGTAAAGGGGGCGGGAGTGAATATTGATTAAAACATTTACACGAACTATGGACACAATATCACAAACATTTATATTGAAATTTTGAATATAGTGATTTATGATTGATGGATTTATTGTCGACCGTAGGTGTGGCAAGGCATTTTTTGCCATGCTGCACATTCGCCAATGGGTGGCAGTAAACTCAAGTCCATCCATCCATCCATTTTCTACCGCTTATCGGCGGTCGGGTCGCGGGGTCAGTAGCTTTAGCATGGACGCCCAGACTTCCCTCTCCCCAGCCGCTTCATCCAGCTCTTCCGGGGGGGATCCCGAGGCGTCCCCGGGCCAGCCGAGAGACGTAGTCTCTCCGGTGTGTCCGGAACACCTCACCGGGGAGGCGTCCGAATCAGACGCCCGTGCCACCTCATCTGGCTCTTCTCGATGCGGAGGAGCAGCGGCTCTACTCTGAGATCCTCCAGGATGACCGAGCTTCTCCCCCTCTCTCAATAAGCAGCAGTTTGGGAAAGCGTGAACAAATCAAAAATAATAATAATAATAATAATAAGACAATTAACCCTTGTGGAAATAAAATAACCACATAGCTTTGCCTTGGGGGAAAAGTCTGCTTAGCTTAATGCTAACAACAATTGACAACGTCATTGACATGCTAACGGTTAGCATCGATGTTTTAACAGCAACTTCAAATCCTAGTCTCTAACCGACAGACGGGGGGGGGGGGGGTGGGGGTTATGGTGCGCCATGTCAGCCAGTCTGTGTGAGAGTGAGTGTGAGCTGTGGCCAACAGCAGCTCCTGCATGGTCTGCTCATTATGTTTGTGCTTTATTATTCTACCGGCTTTCAATCAACGGCTGAAAAGTGCATCGGCGACGGAGCTTCTCCTTTCCCACGTGTGAGGGCATTACTGCAAGTACAGTGGCGCACTGCACATTCGCGTTTCGCCATTTGCGCATTCACCAATTCTCTTATTTTTTGAGGGGGAATCTATCCCCGTTATATGTGGAACCCCCCCCCCCCCCACACACACACACACACAAACACACGCACCCCGCTTATTTGCAGTATAAATCACTTTGCTTATTCACATTTATTTCAGGCGGGGAAAAAAAAGGAATTTTTAATTTCTATTTGTTTGTCTCTGTGCTGGTTTGGAGTGTGAAGAAATCACAACTGCAAAAAAATGAACTTTTTAAGAAGACATTTTTAGTCATGACAGCAGAAAAGTGATGATCAATAATAATCGTGAGCGAGGGATGCTGAATGAAAGTGAAAGAAGGTTTCTAAAGACACGCCGCTATGATTTGGAGCAGTCCAAACACAAGCCCGAGCACAACACAAAAACACACACGCACGACAGCAGTGCTGCCATGGCAACGGCATACACGACATGACATTGTTACATGCAAAGAAGCTGTCAAAATATGGCTGTGTGTGTGTGTTTATGTACATAAATATAAAAAGTATTTGTGTAAAAAAAAAAAAAAAAAAAAAAAAAAAAAAAAGCCACGGTGAGTGTTCGTCCAGTTGACGCTTACAAAGCTCATAAAGTTGGCGATCGGTCACACAAACGTTGCTTTCCTCTTCCGTCCTCAAAGGCGTCACTCCATCTTGGACATCTCGAACTTGGTCGTCATGGTTTCCTGACACACAAAACAACAAGATCAAACGTCCACACTAAACAACATTTTAAGTTTACGTCTTTGATTGACAGCTGCATGTTGTTGTGATATTTCATCAAATCAATAACCTTGTAAAAAAAAAACAACAACAAACAGTCTTTGTGAAAGAGAAATCACAACATATTTCCTATTTTTCCCCCGAAAATTGGCCTCATTCCCAATGAGACATTCCACATCGTTCCCATTCTAAATTCTAAGCGATCGCTTCGGCGTTTCACCATTCGCGGGCAAATTGCCTCGTCTCGTTGTAGTTTGACGTGCAGCGCGACGTGAGGACAGCGCGTTACATAAGACGCGCACTTTACATAAGAGCCATGTCGCGGTTAGCCGCGTGTGGCGCAAGTCAACAACACGCAATAGTATACAAGTTTGCATTCAGGTCAATTTATGTCCACGCGCGTCACTGACATTCGGCGACACCTCATGACCTCCGTGACTGCCGAACGACACGTAGTAACCGTGGCAACGGCAGCTTTGGCTTTGGCGCCCCCTGATGACGGTCGCCATGTTTCCCTCTGCACGCCACACATTTTACGACTACACCGGGTGCCAGACTTCTTACACTAGTATCACCGAAAAAAAATAACTCATTATGCACATTAATACTTTGCTTAAATATAGGAAAATGAAGGAAAAAAACAAAACAAAAAAACTATTTAGATACAGTAAACCCCCACCATCGCGGGGGTTATGTTTCAGACCCGCCCGCAATACGTGCAAACCTGCGATATAGAAATATGAATAAATAACGACTTTTAAAAAAAAATTTTTTACTTGAAATCATTTTAGGGCCTTCAAACACATTTTTATAAAAATACACACACATTGAAACATATATTGAAAGTGCAAGAGCAATGCATAAAAAAAAAATTTATTGGGAAAAAAAAAAAAAAAAAAATCAAATTAACAACACAAACTACAAAAAATAAGGTGACGACCTGTACTTTCAATTGCCTTAAACGGCTTTAAATTGCCCGAAGGTGCGAATGTGAGTGCAAATGGTTGTTTGTTTCTATGTGCCCTACGGATGGATGGATGTACCACATCGTGACGCACGTTCCACGTGTGGTGTTGCGCTTATTGCGCCAAGCGAGCACGGCGCGCCGCGCCACAGCAGTCGTCCAAACTCACCTCGTCCGAGTCGAGCAGGGGCGGCAGGGCGCTGCGGGCGGGAAGACGTCACAGGACCGTCACGTGATTGACAGCACAACGTCACGGCGCAACGTCAAATATCACCACTTACACGTCGGCCATGGACGACGGGATGTTCTCCTCCACCCATTTCAGATCTTCATCCTGCAAACAACGCGCGACACTTGATTAGGGACACCTGGGGCCACGTCCGTCATAGATGGGCTACAAATATATTGATTAGATTAGATCACCTTTATTGCTGCCACAATGGGTACATTTGCATGGTTTCAGCAGCAATAGTGGCTACACCAAATAAAAGAAAACAACCATTGGCACTCACATTCACACCTACGGGCAATTTAGAGTCGTCAATGAACCTAGCACGCCTGTTTTTGGGATGTGGGAGGAAAGCGGAGTGCCCGGAGAAAAGCCACGCAGGCGCGGGGAGGACAAACTCCTGCATAGATAAAAGGTAAGAAATCCACTGTATTGTTGTATTTTAGACCATTTGCATATTTAAGTTTGACGGTAAACTTCAGCTGGGACTGGCAGTAAACAGCTTGAAGCCTCTTTTTTTCCCCCCAGGAATTGTTCACCATTGACCAAAGCGCTGCTTTTCAGGTCACTAGTATCTCAAGGCACCACTGTGTTCTGGAGAATATTAGGAGCGTGTCGTGTGTGTTGCAGATATTCACCACTTTGTTGGCTCTGCTGGCACCGTTGGGCTCGTTCTTCACGCCCCTCATCTTCATGCCCTCTGCACACGCAAACGTTTTTCCCCCATCATTTGTTGCTCACGAGCACCCAAAGACGGTGACGCGCCGAGGTGAAAGAAAAAGATGTCTCACCGAAAGCTTCGTTCACCATGAGCTCGTCCTCCTCCTCTTCATCGCTCTCCTCATCGTCCACCAGAGGCCTGAACGCGTACCTGGAACACGCACATGCAAATATCAAGAAAGTACAGCCGTCCCTCGCCATATGCCTGTCTTACCTATATATGTATGTGTATGTATATATATATACGTGTGTGTATATGAGACAGTGATTCCCAACCTTTATGGAGCCAAGGCACATATTTTACCTTCCAAAAATCTCACGGCAAACCATCGAACAAAAATGTCAAAAAGTGGATACACAAGTCAATTACATACTTCTGCCATCTCATAGAAGAGCATTTATTTGTTGTTTGTCACTATACGTTGCTGGCAAAGATAGTAGGCTTTACATGATCAAGATTTTTCTGGGCCGATCAGCGAGTTTAAAAAAAAAAAAACGACAAGGGATCACAAGATGAACAGAACGCCAGCATGTTTACGTACAACCGTTAGGGCGAGCACGAGTTTGCTAGGCTACATAACGTTTTGTCGCCTGCTTGCGAGCGCTATCGTATTCAAAGTACGTGAACATACCTCAAGCGATCCTTGAATGAAAGTCGTCTCCCGAGCACCGGTCACCACCAGCGCACGCGTTTCCCCGTTTTGCTCTTATAATACACACGGCTCGATCCACTGTTATTGTCGTCGCCACGGTAACGAGCGTATCCGGTCACGTTAAGAGTTGACAAGATAAAGCCCAGTGATCAATACAAGCTTCTGACATAGTGCAATTGTGAAAGAGTAAATTTGTCTTGTAGTACATGTCTGTCCCACACTACCAGGGTTTTTTTTTTTTTTTTTTTTTTTAAATAACTCCACTGGCGATCAGATATTTACAGTACTACGTAAATAGACACGCGACAAAGCTAAAAATAAACTAGCTTTAGGATTGAAATATACCGTACACGATGGGAACGCGGCATAAATATCTTTTGCGGACGTTGATGGGATCGGCGAATTATGACAAAGCCGATCAGATCGGTGTAATGTCTAATAGATGAACAAAAATACAGTACTATTTGTAAATAAGTAATTTTCGGACCAATTAAGTGGAATTTGATCATTTTCCACGGCACACCTGAAGAGGTCTCACGGCACACTTGTGGTATCGGAAATGTACATCAGAATTAAGTGGTGGTTAAAATTTGTTTTAAAAAAACCTCTGGTTATTGGCCGACGGTCGCCACAGGAACATGATGACCAATAGGATGGCGGAGAACAGGAAACGCCAGAAAGCATCATCGATCCAAAGCTCACGCCAGTCCTACGCACGCGGACACACACGCGCACACACACACACTTATGGGAAAACCCATTTTGTTTTGTTTTTTGTTACAAGAATAAAAATACTTGTGAGTAGTCCACACTTACAGACTGACATTTGGCCATCTTGAAGGTCTTCGTGGTCCAAACGATGAAGATGACTGACGCTACAGCGCGCACGTGTACACGCACACACACACACACACACACACACACACACACAATACAAACTTTGAAAGCAAAGCCCTGTCCAACACGCGATTACACACTCACACAAAAAACAAACACAAAAGCACAAGACACACGCACACAGAGGCGTGGCCTACCGATGACAGCGAAGATGAGCGTGTTGGTGAAGTGCGTGTAGAGAGAGAGCTTGACCAGGTTCCGGCGAAGTCGGAGCAGCTTCATCGTCTGAGCCAGACTCACAAAGATGTGAGCGCACGAGGACGACGGGTCAAGGACGGCAACGTTGGCAAGTGCGACGGGAAAAGCCTCGCTTAAATGATGCCGTGTGACAAAAACGGTCCAAATCTTTGTCAGTGACTTAATTAGGTCATTACTGTACGTCTTGATCAAGTATACGGTCCTTTTCCTAATTAAAAGAGATTACAACAAATCTTTTAGTGGTCACTGCACACGAACGCCGAGAGAAGGGAAGGCGGCAGCACGATCACTTCGGAAGGATATCCACCAGATGACGCACGAGTCGGTGAAGGCGAGCACCACGTCGCACACAAGTATACTGCCGGCGTTGTCGCCTCGATCCTGAAGGCACACGCGGGCCCTCTCGTCGCGACATCACAACGCCGAGGCTAAGACGTGCTCGCGAACGGGACTTACGGCGTTGACCCGTAGGACGCCCTCCACCACGGAGAACATGAGGTAGAGCAGGCCGACGCCCACCACGCGTTGAAGCAACGCGCCCAGCCTGGGCCTGACGGACACGCACGCGGCGTCACGTTAACGACGCCTTTGCGCGAAGGACACGCCATCCGCACGCACGCGACTCACTTGACGATGCCGTATCCCAGACTGGCGATGATGACCAACACGCGGGCCAGCGTCCTCTTGACGGCGGACAGAACCTCAGCGAACACCACCGCGCCCTGGACTGAATGAGGAACAGTGACGACAACACCGGGCAGCGCAGTCGGCTGCCTTATGGGAACAAGCCACGTTGGCGTGTGCCAAGTTGGAAAATGCCACATTGGCGTGTCCCACGGTGCACCGTGTTGGAACACGGCATATTGGCGCACGTACAATGTTGTGCCGTGCCGTGTTGAAACATGCAGCATTGGCGTGTGCCATGTTGGAACACGGCACATTAGCGCACATCCAATGTTGCGCCGCGTTGAAACACGCCACGTCGGCACGCACCATGTTGGAAGACGCCGTGTCGGCGCACCTACCAGACAAGCCGTTGTATCTGATGCTCTGAAACTCGGCGTAGTAAACGGCTTTCTCCAGCATGCCCAGGAAGATGACGCCTCCGATCCAGAACTGGATCCTGAGCAGGTCCCTCCAGTAGCACGCCGACAGCAGAAGCCACAAGAGCGCCAGCAGCACGTACGCCACGCACATCGCCATGTAGAACTCCACGCCACAACAAGAACAGTAAAGATGCTTGTGAAAACACAAAAATCCC